>NW_015388486.1:134274-251916 GCF_001527695.2 Protobothrops mucrosquamatus
GTGGAAACTCTTAAAAGCTTATGCAATCAAAGCACGGAGTTTGCCGTTGTGTTCTCTCTATTTCCTTGAGGAATACTTATTTACTGATTTATTTCTCATTTGTTTATCGAATTTGCAAAGCAGCCTGAATCCATGGCAACACTGGAAGGTACAGAGTATTAAATTCACTTTGAAACCAACATGTAGCATACCCTGCTTACGTCTTGTAGGATGTTGTATCACATGTTTTGACCAGGATCTTCTGCAGAACCAGTGGGAATGTACTTAGTAAGCAAGCAAGCACAAGATTATCCAACAATATGTTTGTCAACAGAGTTCATGATAAGGAAGGGGTTTAACACTCCAGCCCTTTCTAAGGAACCGCTGGAGATGTCTAAGATTGCATGACTAACAGTAGTAAAATAGGTACAGATGGTCCTCAACTTACGACCATAATTGAGCCCAAAATTTCTGTTGCTAAGCAAAAAAATTGTCAAGTGAATTTGCCCCATTTTACGACCTTTCTTGCCCCCGTTTTTAAGTGAATCACTGCAATAACATGGTTGATAAGCCAATCTGATTTCCCCATTGACTTTGCTTATAAGGAGGTTGCAGAAGGTGACCTCAGGACATGACAACCGTCATAAATATGAGGAGGTGCCGAGTGTGGAAAACAGACATAAGTCACTTTTTTCAGTGCCGTTGTAACTTTGAACGGTAAGTCGAGGACCACCTGTATGTTAATCCTCCAGTGGTCTTAATATACATACTTCACTGTACTCCTCTCCTGAAAGGAGATACCAGTTATAGTCACCATATTGTCACCTTAGTGGCATTCTTTCCAAGAACATGTTTAAAAGATATCTCTTGGCTGCAAAAGAATAGCCCACCCATTTCAGAGGCAAAAGAAGGGACATCAATGAACATTTCCCTGTTTTTCCATTTAAGTAGAGCTTTGACTTAAAAGAAACCTCCATCTAATAGACTTTGAATGTATTGAATCAAGTGGGATACAATCAAAATCACACGAATACCGCTTTATAATGCCTTGGCAAGACCACACTTAGAATATTACATCCAGTTTTGGTCACCACGATATAAAAAAGATGTTGAGACTCTAGAAAAGAGTACAGAGAAGAGCAACAAAGATGATCAGGGGACTGGATCCTAAAACACATAAGGAACGATTGCTGGAATTGGGTATGTCTAGTTTAATGAAGAGAAGGACGAGGGGGGACATGATAGCAGTCTTCCAATATCTCAGGGGCTGCCATAAAGAAGAGGGAGTCAAGCTATTCTCCAAAGCACCTGAAGGCAGGACAAGAAGCAACGGATGGAAACTAATCAGGGAGAGAAGCAACCTAGAACTGAGGAGAAATTTCCTGACAGAACAATCATTCAGTGGAACTATTTATCTCCAGAGGTTGTGGGTGCTCCAGCACTGGAGGTTTTTAAGAAGAGATTGGAGAACCGTTTATCTGAGCAGAGGGCGGACTAGATTCACTAGAAGATCTCCAAAGTCTCTTCCAACTCTGATATTCTGTTACTCTGTTAAATTTCCATCCCCTCAATTATTGGAAAAGTCCATTGCTTCCAAAGTAATCGTATTAATCTGGACAAGTCCATTCAAACTATATTGATTTACGGTATGATATGTCATCGCACAAGTGACACTAATTACATCCGTTATATCAGTTTACTTCATTTCCATAATGGCATCATGAGGCAAGTATTGCAAATTGAAGCAAAGGACACCGTTATGCAAATGACGTAAAATCAACCTAAACTATGTAACAATGTAATTTTCATTTTAACAGGCATTTGGAGCTAACACATCCAATACGATGTGTTCAATCAACTGTTCGTTGCACTTGGCAGATAATGTAGGACTTCTTCCTGTAAGTGGAATTGTTTAGTTGAAGAGTGTTCAAATGTAAAGCTTGTAAATGACTATGATCACATCTAGGTTTGACACCACTACATAGCATTGGCACACATCAGCCAGATTCAGTATGCTTTATTTGCTTACTGATTCCTAGATTTGCATAATACTTGAATCATAAACTTGTTCACCAGAGCACCAGAGGGAAGGACGAGAAACAATGGTTGGAAACTGATCAAAGAGAGAAGCAACCTGGAACTAAGGAGAAACTTCCTGACAGTGAGGACAATCAACCAGTGGAACAACCTGCCTCCAAGAATTGTGGGTGCTCCATCACTGCAGGTTTTTAAGAAGAGACTAGACAGTCACTTGTCTGAGATGGTATAGGTCAGTGATGGCGAACCTTTTGGAGACCGAGTGCCCAAACTGCAACCCAAAACCCACTTATGCATCGTCGAGTGCCGGGTGGGTGTGGTCAATTGGGTGGGCGTGGCCCATTGGGTGGGCGTGGCCCATTGGGTGGGCATGGCTGTGGTGGTAATGGCAGACTGGGTGGGACTAAAAAGTTCAATCAATCAATTCCAACTTTGCAAGATCTTTTTTTTTCCCTGCAAGAAGTTGAAATTGACTGATTGAACCTTTTTTTTTTTTTTGCACACGGCGGCAGAGGCCTAAAGCGAAAAGGTTTTATAAAACCCAGCTGAAGGCCTAGGACCTGGGCGACGGCGCGCATGCCCACAGAGAAAGCTCTGAGTGCCGCCTCTGGCACCCGTGCCATAGGTTCGCCACCACTGGTATAGGTTCTCCTGCTTGAGCAGGGGGTTGGACTAGAAGACCTCCAAGGTCTCTTCCAGATTCTATTCTATTCTATTCTATTCTATTCTATTCTATTCTATACAACTATGGCAAACAGGTCGTAAAGTTGTGCGTGACTCACCTAACAATCACCTTGCTTAGCAACTGAAATTCTGGTCTCAATTGTGGTTGTAACTCAAGGACTATATCTGTATTCTATTTCCAAACAAGTTTAGAAAGACCTTCTTCTTTAGCTTGAAGAACTTGCTTGAAATTGGGCCTACGTTCACCTCATGTGGGTTATTTCCTCTTGCATACGGATTCTGGGAATTGTAGTTTTGTGAGACAGGATGCTAGTCTCAACATTTGTAGACCATGATGCTCAAATCCGTTATAATCTTGTTTGCCTTCTGCATGGAAAGTCATGGAGCTGTCATAATTTACAGCATTTTTGAGGATTCAAAATTTTGGACTAAATCTCTGGGGTTAGAGCAGGGGTAGGCAACCTTGGCTCTTTTATGACTTGTGGACTTCAACTCCCAGAATTCCTGAGCCAGCATGGCTCAGCTTGGAAACCTCTCCCTTTCCCCTCAGCATGGCTGGCTCAGGAATTCTGGGAGTTGAAGTCCATGAGTCATAAAAGAGCCAAGGTTGCCTACCCCTGGGTTAGAGGAAACTCTCCATTTCAGTTACACAGTATCTCTAGATGAAAATGCTGTGAAGGAAAGACATTTCTCTGATTCCTCAAGAATAGACCTTACACTTCCACATCCTAATGCAACCGGCCTTCCCAAGATGTGAAGACAATTTGTAAATTTGTAGGATTCCTAGGGGGAGGACCACATGAAAATTGTGCTGGTAAGGAGCTTTGAATAAAGTTGTTCCTGTGGGGATCTTGGTGCTCTCTAAACTTGGTTGTGTTTTGCAGACGTTTCATTACCCAACTAGGAAACCACATCAGTGCACTGTTGAGTAATGAAACACCTGCAAGAAAACAACGAAATTCAGAGAGCATTAAGGACCCCATTGTTCAACCCTGAGCTACAGATATTCTCTTCTAAAGTGAATAGTCCCAAAACCCTGTGTACATATAGGGCAGGGGTAGGCAACCTTGGCTCTTTTATGACTCATGGACTTCAACTCCCAGAATTCCTGAGCCAGCCATGCTGAGGGAAAAGGGAGAGGTTTCCAAGCTGAGCCATGCTGGCTCAGGAATGCTGGGAGTTGAAGTCCACGAGTCATAAAAGAGCCAAGGTTGCCTACCCCTGATATAGGGAATGGCACAGAATGGGGAAAGGACCTTTTTAGAAGGGGGAAAGCTCCTTTTTTTTCGTTTTTCAGAAGCCTGTGAGAAAGCTTTGATATTAAAACTGATCTTCTTCTCTACCCCCTACCCCTCAAAATACCTCAATACTATCTGATGCTTCTTTATTATACAGTTTTGCTCAGAANATCATCAGTCCATCATCTCCCAAGGACCAAAACCCCCAAATGTCAAACATCACAAATATATTTAAGTCAATTAAGAGCTGGGTAATGTTTCTGAAACTGCATTTTGATAGTTGTACAACGTACAACAGTTCGTTTTGCGACCGTTCAAAGTTATAGCGGCACTGAAAAAAGTGACATGACCATTTTCCACATTTAACAACCATTGCAGCATCCCCATGGTCATGTGATCAAAATTCAGACGCTGGCCAAGTAACTGACTCATATTTATGATGGTTGCAGTGTCTCGGGAACATGTGGTCACCTTTTGTGACCTGACAAGCAAAGTCAAGGGGGGATCCAAATTCATTTAATAACTGTGTTACTAATTTAACAATTGCAGTGATTCACTTAACAACTGTAGCAAGAATGGGGCAAAACTCACTTAACAAATGTCTAAGTTAGCAACAGAAATTTGGGGTTCAGTTGTGGTCATAAGTAATGGACTTTCTGGACATTTTTGAGATGACTGCTGGTGGACAAAGTAAAACATTCCTAAAATATGTCAACAGAATTAGAAGGAAGTGAACGAAAGTTCTGTGTGTCAGGACAAGACAGGGCTGTATTTTTACTGGGAAAGAGATGGACAGATTAGGCAGGCTAACAATTTTCTGCCTTTTTTTTTTTGCTCAAGTTGCAATGATGGCATTAACCGTAAAAATAATATCTCTTCCACGGCGGTCATTAAAATAATCAAAATGAAGCCTTGCATTTAATAATGGCGGCTAAGCCTTTCTCTAGAATGAGTGAGAAATAAATCAATGGTCATTTGGAGTGGAGACCTAATTTTTCTCTCTCTAAGCACAAATTCAGATGAAACACCTTTGAGAATTTTCGAATACGTTAGTTTCGTGCCTCAAACGGCAACACAAGAGAGATAAAGGAACTCCTTATGAATAAATGACTAAATAAAGAGTAAACAAATAGCTTAAACGTTTCGTCGGACTTAGGTACCGTTGTGACCTTCCATGTCTCATAATTTAAGTGAAACTTTGGTTGTACATCGTATGGGACGAATTGTCTTGTAGGATGTTGTATCACATGTTTTGACCAGGATCCTTCTGCAGAACCAGTGGGAATGTACTTAGTAAGCAAGCAAGCACAAGATTATCCAACAATATGTTTGTCAACAGAGTTCATGATAAGGAAAGGGTTTAACACCCCAGCCCTTTCTAAGGAACCGCTGGAGATGTCTAAGATTGCATGGCTAACAGTAGTAAAATAGGTACAGATGGTCCTCAACTTACGACCATAATTGAGCCCAAAATTTCTGTTGCTAAGCAAAAAAAATTGTTAAGTGAATTTGCCCCATTTTACGACCTTTCTTGCCCCCGTTGTTAAGTGAATCACTGCAATAACATGGTTGATAAGCCAATCTGATTTCCCCATTGACTTTGCCTATAAGGAGGTTGCAGAAGGTGACCTCAGGACATGGCAACCGTCATAAATATGAGGGGGTGCCGAGTGTGAAAAACAGACATAAGTCACTTTTTTCAGTGCCGTTGTAACTTTGAACGGTAAGTCGAGGACCACCTGTATGTTAATCCTCCAGTGGTCTTAATATACATACTTCATTGTATTCCTCTCCTGAAAGGAGATACCAGTTATAGTCACCATATTGTCACCTTAGTGGCATTCTTCCAAGAACATGTTTAAAAGATATCTCTTGGCTGCAAAAGAATAGCCCACCCATTTCAGAGGCAAAAGAAGGGACATCAATGAACATTTCCCTGTATTTCCATTTAAGTAGAGCTTTGACTTAAAAGAAACCTCCATCTAATAGACTTTGAATGTATTGAATCAAGTGGGATACAATCAAAATCACATGAATACCGCTTTATAATGCCTTGGCAAGACCACACTTGGAATATTACATCCAGTTTTGGTCACCACGATATAAAAAAGATGTTGAGACTCTAGAAAAGAGTACAGAGAAGAGCAACAAAGATGATCAGGGGACTGGATGCTAAAACACATAAGGAACGATTGCTGGAATTGGGTATGTCTAGTTTAATGAAGAGAAGGACGAGGGGGGGACATGATAGCAGTCTTCCAATATCTCAGGGGTTGCCACAAAGAAGAGGGAGTCAAGCTATTCTCCAAAGCACCTGAAGGCAGGACAAAAAGCAACAGATGGAAACTAATCAAGGAGAGAAGCAACCTAGAACTGAGGAGAAATTTCCTGACAGAACAATCATTCAGTGGAACTATTTATCTCCAGAGGTTGTGGGTGCTCCAGCACTGGAGGTTTTTAAGAAGAGATTGGAGAACCATTTATCTGAGCAGAGGGCGGACTAGATTCACTAGAAGATCTCCAAAGTGTCTTCCAACTCTGATATTCTGTTACTCTGTTAAATTTCCATCCCCTCAATTATTGGAAAAGTCCATTGCTTCCAAAGTAATCGTATTAATCTGGACAAGTCCATTCAATCTATATTGATTTACGGTATGATATGTCATCGCACAAGTGACACTAATTACATCTGTTATATCAGTTTACTTCATTTCCATAATGGCATCATGAGGCAAGTATTGCAAATTGAAGCAAAGGACACCGTTATGCAAATGACGTAAAATCAACCTAAACTATGTAACAATGTAATTTTCATTTTAACAGGCATTTGGAGCTAACACATCCAATATGATGTGTTCAATCAACTGTTTGTTGCACTTGGTAGATAATGTAGGACTTCTTCCTGTAAGTGGAATTGTTTAGTTGAAGAGTGTTCAAATGTAAAGCTTGTAAATGACTATGATCACATCTAGGTTTGACACCACTACATAGCATTGGCACACAGCAGCCAGATTCAGTATGCTTTATTTGCTTACTGATTCCTAGATTTGCATAATACTTGAATCATAAACTTGTTCACCAGAGCACTAGAGGGAAGGACGAGAAACAATGGTTGGAAACTGATCAAAGAGAGAAGCATCCTGGAACTAAGGAGAAACTTCCTGACAGTGAGGACAATCAACCAGTGGAACAGCTTGCCTCCAAGAATTGTGGGTGCTCCATCACTGCAGGTTTTTAAGAAGAGACTAGACAGTCACTTGTCTGAGATGGTATAGGTTCTCCTGCTTGAACAGGGGGCTGGACTAGAAGACCTCCAAGGTCTCTTCCAGATTCTATTCTATTCTATTCTATTCTATACAACTATGGCAAACAGGTCGTAAAGTTGTACGTGACTCACCTGACAACCACCTTGCTTAGCAACTGAAATTCTGGTCTCAATTGTGGTTGTAACTCAAGGACTATATCTGTATTCTATTTCCGAACAAGTTTAGAAAGACCTTTAGTTTGAAGAACTTGCTTGAAATTGGGCCTACGTTCACCTCATGTGGGTTATTTCCTCTTGCATACGGATTCCGGGAATTGTAGTTTTGTGAGACAGGATGCTAGTCTCAACACTTGTAGACCATGATGCTCAAATCCGTTATAATCTTGTTTGCCTTCTGCATGGAAAGTCATGGAGCTGTCATAATTTACAGCATTTTTGAGGATTCAAAATTTTGGACTAAATCTCTGGGGTTAGAGCAGGGGTAGGCAACCTTGGCTCTTTTATGACTTGTGGACTTCAATTCCCAGAATTCCTGAGTCAGCATGGCTCAGCTTGGAAACCTCTCCCTTTCCCCTCAGCTTGGCTGGCTCAGGAATTCTGGGAGTTGAAGTCCACGAGTCATAAAAGAGCCAAGGTTGTCTACCCCTGGGTTAGAGGAAACTCTCCATTTCAGTTAGATGAAAATGCTGTGAAGGAAAGACATTTCTCTGATTCCTCAAGAATAGACCTTACACTTTCACATCCTAATGCAACCGGCCTTCCCAAGATATGAAGACAATTTGTAAATTTGTAGGATTCCTAGGGGGAGGACCACATGAAAAGTGTGCTGGTAAGGAGCTTTGAATAAAGTTGTTCCTGTGGGGATCTTGGTGCTCTGTAAACTTGGTTGTGTTTTGCAGACGTTTCATTATCCAACTAGGAAACCGCATCAGTGCACTGTTGAGTAATGAAACACCTGCAAGAAAACAACGAAATTCAGAGAGCATTAAGGACCCCATTGTTCAACCCTGAGCTACAGATATTCTCTTCTAAAGTGAATAGTCCCAAACCCCTGTGTACATATAGGGCAGGGGTAGGCAACCTTGGCTCTTTTATGACTCGTGGACTTCAACTCCCAGAATTCCTGAGCCAGCCATGCTGAGGGAAAAGGGAGAGGTTTCCAAGCTGAGCCATGCTGGCTCAGGAATGCTGGGAGTTGAAGTCCACGAGTCATAAAAGAGCCAAGGTTGCCTACCCCTGATATAGGGAATGGCACAGAATGGGGAAAGGACCTTTTTAGAAGGGGAAAAACTCCTTTTTTCATTTTTCAGAAGCCTGTGAGAAAGCTTTGATATTAAAACTGATCTTCTTCTCTACCCCCTACCCCTCAAAATACCTCAATACTATCTGATGCTTCTTTATTATACAGTTTTGCTCAGAAACCCCCCCCCCCCCAAGGCCTGCTTTCACATATGTAAAATCTATAGAGTGATTCAGAACTGATGCTTCTGCTGGGTGAAAATAACAGCCTGGAACTCTATGTATGTGTTACAGCATATTTCGAATTACGCAGCAGCTGTGCTTGTGTCTATAAAAGGATATCTCTGTGAGTTTATTTTTTTTTTCCCAGAGACTATGTGAGAGCTGTGCCGTGCTATTAAACGCAAAATGCACAACTGGAAGGAAAGAAAAGAAGCAGCAACATGCTGTTTTCGTGAAGAGAATTTGCATTTGCAAAGTTGGACTGGCACAGATTCTGGAAATATCTAAAAGTTGGGAAGAAGCAAAATGATATTTTCAGCTATACACATCGGAACCAGCTTATAAAAATTGGATAACTGGATATGGAAAACGGTTTTTAAAAAGGGATCGTTTGCTTTGTGAAATAACTTTTTCTTTGGTTCCTTGGTTATCCTGTACAGGTAGTCCTCTACTTATGAATGTAACTGAGCCCCGAATTTGGGTCCCAAGTCATGCTTGGCTGTTAAGAGGGTGATTGTGCCCGATTTTATGACCTTTCTCATGGCGTTTGTTAAGTGAATCACCACACTTGTTAAGAACATCCGTTATCTGTAATGGCCGTTTTTTTTTGCTGAAAATGAGAAGTAAATGCTGTTTTCCAGCAAAATAATGGCAGTCACATGACCTGTGGGATGCTCCCAATTGCCATAAATGTGGGCTGGCTGCAAAATGCAATCACTTGAATGAAGGGGGAGCAGCCACAGGAAGTTTGAATCTGGGTCATAAATAGCCTGTGGGTGGGGGGTGGGGAGATCTATTGTAATTTCAAACAGTTGTAAGTCAAGGATTACCTGTAATTATTAAGACTGATCGTGTTTCATAAAGGCTTTTGGAGAGGTGTAGGATAGGAAAGATAGGAAAATTATGTGTTCCATCTTCAGTCATCTTCATGCATATTCTGGAGGAATCTTGTATCCCCATTGAATGTGCGCATGGCAATTTCTTCACTTTCAGAGAGGTCAACTTGTAAGCATCCTGACTTGTTATCTAAACACTGCAGCACTTGTTATCTAAACAGTTCAGCATAGGTTAGTCCTCAACGTACGACCAGAATTGAGCCCAAAAATTTCTGTTGCTAAGCGAGACGTTTGTTAAGTGAATTTCGCCCCATGTTACCATCTCCCTTGCCACACTTGTTAAGTGAATCACTGCCCGTTGTTAAGTTAGTAACACGGTTGTTAAGTGCCTCTGGCTTCCCCGTTGACTATGCTTGTCAGAAAGTCGCAAACAGTGATCACAAGACCCAGAACACTGCAACCGTCGTAAATATGAGTCAGTTGCCAAGCAACTGAATTTCGATCACGTGACCATGAGGATGTCGCAACGGTCGTTATAAGCCGCTTTTTCCAGTGTCATTGTAACTTCAAACGGTCACTAAACAAATTGTAAGTCGAGGACTATGTTACAGAGTCTCAGATGAGAACTATAGCAACAAAAAAAAAGTGTGAAATGGCTCCCAAGTCGAAGCAATGAAATGCCACATGTCTATGGAGATGCTCAGTCATCCGGGTCATGGTTGTCCCAAAGATGTTTTTTTAAGAGGCAACTGGACTTTCTTGTTTTTCTTTGAAGATGTTTCACTTCTCATCCAAGAAGCTTCTTCAACTCAGGGTTCTGCAACCTACTACATGTGGTAGGTACCAGATTGGTAGGTTGCTCCGCCAAAAAGCAATTAACTACCTAAAGGAGTAGCTATGGATATTCATTCTCCTCCCCCATCATTCCCTACTATGGGAATTACCACCGCCCTTATTTTTATGCTGTCGCCGGTGCCAAGAAGTGTAGCATTTGTAGATTCTGTTTCTTCCCTTTGCATATTTGCTAAGGCATGCTTAGAAGCCAAGTAGCTACGGGTCCCAGAACTGCAGCGATTATCCATTTTGGAAACACTGGGAAGACTTGTCTGACCTACAATTTTACTCTTTGAAGAAAGAGACGCTTTCTGTCACATAAGAGGGACCCTTCATTACTGAGCAGTTGAGGTAGCTTGGAAATTGCTTTTTCCCCTCCAGCTGCCTCTTCTTCTTTTGTACAGTCTCTCTTTCTCTCTGTCTCTCTCTCTCTCAAGTCCCTCCCCCTCCCTCTCTCCTAAACAAGATTAAGGCTGGAAGATGTTGATTATAGAGTCTTTTATGTAAGGACCCTGGAATGGAATGCCAAATGTGGACTGCCCCTGCCCCCTGCATTTTCTGAAGTGGGAAAATAGCCCCGTCTTAAATAGGCCCCCGTCTTGGAGCACATTAGCTGAATAATTCAGAACTTTGAAGTAGGTGAATTAGAAGAGATTCATGCTAGACTCGGGGAGGTGGGGGTCAGCAGTTAAAATGTGGTGGCGCTGCAGGATGATTCGGAATATCGAGAGAGCCCACACACCCACAAAGAGTTGGTTAATTCACTAATGCACGGTTAGAGGTCTCATCTCTCTCCCTCTCTCTCTCATCCTCCCTTCCACCATAGTTTAGTGACCTGAATTCTAATTACTTCTCTCCCTGCGCATTGACATTTGACCAGGGCATAGAAATGCACATAAAATAAAATTGGCACTGGGAGGGCAGTGCTTTTTAGCGGTCCCTGCTAAAAAAAATAAATGGGCTTTTACTTTACACAGATCCAAGAACATGCTTTAGTCTCAACCGTCACCCTCCCCCCTTGCCTCCCCCCTCCTCAGATGTCTCTGACATAAAGACCGCCTGAGTTTCATTTCCCTCTAAGAAAGGACTCGCGTTATTTTTTTTTCCTTGCTCGTTTGCTTGATCTACAAATAGTTGTGATGTTCCTTGACATACTGTTAATAGAGATTGTGGCACACGGTTGTAATGAAAGCAGGAGAAAGGGGGGGAGGGAGAAGGAAGAAAGCCGATTCTCGAAAAATAAATACCATTGATTACCTCTCGGCCAGTAAAATGAATGAGAAGTGTATGAAAAAGACAATTAAAGAAGGACTGTGAAACCGATTTACTTGAGAGATGCTTTGTCCTCCCCCTCTTAAAGAGGATCTTTGCAATTGACATTATGGCACGGCTTGTCTTCCTGGTCTTACAAGAAGTCAAAGCATGCGGCTGCTTTAATACAGGGGTCCCCAGCCTCCGGGCCCCGGCCTACTACCGGGCTGTGGCCTATTTGGAATTGAGCCTCATGAAGGCTGGCCGGAGTGCGTGCATGCGCAGCTCAACTTGCACAAGTGGCGGGTCAGTGGGAACCCACCTGCCCATGCACCGGCCAACCGCTCCTGCAAGGGCTGCATGTATGCGCATGTGCCGGCCCACCACTTACGCATGCCAGTTCCTCTCCCCCCCCCCAGCCAGGCCACTAAACCGCAAAGGTTGGGGACCACTGTTTTAAGAGGTTTGTGGGTCCAGCTGCTGCCATGCTGACCGCAGACAACGATGTGCAGAGCTATGCAAGATATGGTTCCTGGGCATGGCCTTTGTTTGAATTCAAGCTTGGGCATTTCTCTGCCCAAGCAACTCAAAATACTGCATGATAAAGCAGTCAAGTATTGCATTCAGTGCTTTTCATTATGTGAATGAATATAGATCTTGCCTTATGAATAGGGAAAGAATGAGATTGTCTGTCTGTCTGTCTGTCTGTCTGTCTGTCTGTCTGTCTGTCTATCTATCTATCTATCTATCTATCTATCTATCTATCTATCTATCTATCTATCTATCTACTTTATTTTTACAAATAATTTGAGCCATTGTTGTATCCAGTAACACTTTCCTCCTCCAGTTTTGTCGACAACAACCACCCTGCGAGGTGGGTTGGGCTCAGAAAAAGTGGCTGCCTCAAAGTTGGCTTTCATGGCTAAGGCGGGACTTGAACTCACAATCTCCTGCTTTCTAGCCTGATGCCTTAACCACTAGACCAGAAGTCCCCAACCTTTTGGGCACCAGGGACCGATTCCGTGGAGAGAGGTTTTTCCGCGGACCCGGAGGGTGCGTGGTTTTGTGTGCTGCCTGCATCCCACGGATGGATGAGGCTTTGCTTGTTTGTGCAGACCGGTTGCTGGCATGCCGCAGCCCGGTACTGGTCCATGGACCGGAGGTTGGGAACTCCTGCACTAGACCAAACTGGCAAATAACCCTGACTTGATTTTCATTGGTAGAGAAACTCTGAAATACTTTCAAAGTTCTGCTATTGTATGCTACAGTAATAAAGACTTTCCAGGAATCTATTTCCTACTATATCTGTTTCATGAACTAGCCCCGTGATGGCGAGCCTATGGCACGCAGAGCCGTCTCTGTGGGCACGCATGCCATTGCCCCAGTCCTAGGCCTTCAGCTGGGTTTTATAAAACCTTTTCGCTTTAGGCTTCCGCCACCGTGTGCAAAAAAAAAAAAAAAGGTTCAATCAATCAATTTCAACTTTTCGAGGGGAAAAAAAAAGATCTCGCAAAGTTGGAATTGATTGATTGAACTTTTTAGTCCCACCCAGTCTGCCGTTACCACTGTAGCCACGCCCACCCAATGGGCTACGCCAACCCAATGGGCCACACCCACCCAATGGGCCACGACCACCCGGCACCCAACGATACATAAGTGGATTTTGGGTTGCAGTTTGGGCACTTGGGCTCTAAAAGGTTCGCCATCACTGAACTAGCCTGTCTCAAAGGCTTACATATACAGTAACCACTCCTATTACATTGATCAGTTAATCTATCTAAATACAGAATTTTAATCTTTGCGGATGATCTAACACTAACAATCCAGGAATTCATCAAGATTCACCACAAAGGACAATTCATCAATGGAATGGCTTGTCTTCAGAAGTTGTGGGTGCTCCATCACTGGATGCTTTTAAGAAAAGACTGGACAGCCATATGTCAGCTATATGAGCTCCTGCTTGGACAAAGGGTTGGACTAGAACAGGGTTTTTCAATCTTTTCACCCATTGTACCACTTTTAGGATATGGCAATATCCAAGTACCACCAGTCGCTTAGCAAGGTGTCAAAAACATGATGACCAAAAAAAAGGAAAAAAGTGATAAAGTACAGGTAGTCCTCGACTTACAACAGTTCGCTTAGTGACTGTTCGAAGTTACAATGGCACTGAAAAAAGTGCCCCCCAAGCCACAGCCGAGCAAGACGCCTGCCTGCCTGCCTGGCAGTGCTCTTCCTCCTATCCAAGGTTTTCATTGTTGTGAGCATTTCTGTTGAGGATTGGTAGCGGGGGTGGGGTGGGGGGTGTTTGGTTTTTATTCCCCCCTAAGGCTCGGTGGTTGCAGCAGGCTTTGGTCACTTCACATGATCCTGGGACACTGTGACCGTCATAAATATGAATCAGTTGCCAAGCATCTCAATGTAAATCACAAACCTGGAGATGCTGCAACATTCCAACTGATCATCGCTTCTTCTGGGCTCAGCAGAAGCATCAGGATCAGTGCTGCTTTCCAGCTGATTGGTGCTTCTTCAGGGCTCAGCAGAAGCACCAGGATCAGCGCCGAGCTCCAGCTGGAGCCTGGCGCTGATCCTGGCGCTTCCACTGAGCCCTGATAGCCCCAAAGAAGCGCCGATCAGCTGGAAAGCGGCACTGATCCTGGCACTTCCGCTGAGCCCTGACAGCTCTGCAGCTCCAGCCATCTCTCGCTCAGGCTTGTGCAGTGCTGCCACCGGTTCAGCTCATTCCCCTCCCCCGCTACCACTTTTCTAGGATGGTCGCGTACCACCTGCCAGGTGCCAATGTACCACAGGTGGTACCCATACTACTGGTTGAAAAGCCTTGGACTAGAAGACCTCCAAGATCCCTTCCAACTCTGTTATTCTATTGTGTAACATCTGGATAGCTGGTATTACAGAGGTGGAGAACTATGGCTCTTTTATGACTTCTGGACTTCAACTCCCAGAATTCCCGAACCAGGAATTCTGGGAATTGGTCCACAAGTCATAAAAGGGCCATATTTCCCCACCCCTGACCCATTACAATGCCAGTCAGCTGAAACCAAGTAGAAAACTAAGTTCATTTCTTCGGTTTGCACAAGTGTTAAGACAAATAATGGAATATTCTGGAATGGGACATGGTTGGATCACAATAGAAACCCGGTATACATCAGAGCATCACTGCCTGCCTTTATTTAAAATACATACAGAGAAATTGAGAAATAAGTTCAGTGCCCATAACATCATTATTCCAAACTTCTGGAAGGTAAACACTTGGTAGCCACCAAAAACTCGTGTCTTATTCTTCTGTCCCGCTTTGAATATGCATGCCTAACATGGGAACATTTCATGCATGCAAGGAAAATTGACCCATTATTGAAGAACAGCTGCCAAGTTATCACAAGCCGATAAGACAAATAAATTGTATATTCTCACTGCAGTATCTCTTCCAGACATCTGGATAACTGTAGCTAGGCAGAATGAAAGAAGACAATTTGGAAGATAATGTATATAACCACACTGTGGAGCAAAGACATTTGAGATCGCACTAAAGCGTTCTTAATACAACAAAAGCATTAAACTACCAAATCTGCTAGAGAAGAATTATGGCAGACATGACCAAAATATCTCAAAGATAACATGGGCATTAATTTTCTTTTTTAAAAAAACAAAACAAAACCCACTTTCCTGGTGAAGCAAGGGAGATCTGTAGGATAGATGATCTGTGACTGGTGACATAAAAGTATACAACTTCTGCTTACCCTTTGGGGAGAGACTGTTACACAACATAGGACTTCGGTGTGGTCAACCAAGAAGCACTGAAATTTGCAAAACTGGGAAGAAATACAATATCAGTGAATGGAATCAGCAGGGAAATGGATTTAGTCACACAGGTAGTCCTCAATTTAGGACCATAATTGAGCCCAACATTTCTGTTGCTAAGCGAGACAGTTATTAAGGGAATTTTGCCCCATTTTACGACCTCTTTTGCCAAACTGTATGCTACAGTGGAGTGAATCACTGTTACTGTGTGCTGCAGTTATTGTTAGTAACACAGGTTGTTTAATGAATCGACTTTGCTTGTCAATCACATGACATCGGGAAACTGTCATAAATACATGCCAGTTGCCAAGTGTCCCAATTTCAATCACGTGACCGTGGGGATGCTGCAATGGTTATAAGTGTAGAAGAACTGTCATAATTCACTTTTTTCAGTGCTGTTGTAACTTTGAACAGTCACTAAACGAATGGTTGTAAGTGAAAGACTGTCTGTAATGTGTTGCACAGATGTGGTCTTTTCCAGCTTGGTACTCTGAAGATGTGCTTCATCCTTATAATAAGCTCCTCTGAATAAGATTTTGGTCAACTTCTCCATTAGTAGAGTAGCTCTATGCCTACCTCAGGAACCGGTAATCCTCGACTTAACAACAGTTCATTTAGTGACCGTTAACACGGCATTGAAAAAAGTGACTGCATTGATTCACTTAACAACTGTGGCAAGAAAAGGTCATAAAATGGGGCAAAATTCATTTAACAAATGTTTCGCTTAGCAACACAAAATTTTGGACTCGGTTGTGGTCGTATGTTGAGGACTACCTGCACTTCCTGGATATACAGAAAATATGCCACACTTGCATCAGTGTGGATCTTGACTGTGTCATTATTTCTAGTTTCATGTAATGAGAGGTTCTTTAGACTCACAACATGTTCAGAGATTTTAGGCGTAGTGTGCAATTTTATTGGGAGAACGGATGAAAACCTGTTTTTAATCATTGCACGAAGTAAGGAACCCAAAGACTTATTATAGTATTAACCCAAGGATGGTGTTCTTACAATTACGTGACGTCACCTTTTCTATGTAAAACCGACGTAAATATACCCCCCGCCTTTATCCTCCTCTATTCCTCTATTTATCCGTATGGTAAAAAAAACGTCGTAGTTATCTTCAAATCAAGCTTCACTGTCTGGAGCACTCAATTTGCAACACTTCATTCTGTTTAATTCGATGAATTATGGGATAAAACAGTTTATTTTATGAAAAAAGCAAGCTCCGAAAAATTCCTTGAAGAGCACAATATTCATTTAGTTCCTTATTCTTAAATCCATGAGGAATCTTTGGTAGGAGTTCCCCCTGCCTCCGAGAAACCAACTGTAACTTTTACCACAGAACTTGCAAAAGTCTTTCATGGCTATAATACATGTAGGTGGTCTCATTTAATTAATATAAAAATTATTGGATGTATTCTTTTGCAGATGAAAAAAATGTTTCTTTTCCAGCTAGTATGAGGCCTGATACTGTAGACTTAAATATTTCCAGATTCTGATCATGATTATGTTCGGACGTTTACATATCATGATATGTTATGATTTGTTTTAACTATAGTTCGATGAATTACATTCGATTCATATCCTATTCCGTATGTTCAGACATCAGCTATTGTAAAAGGGCAGGCAGACCTGGAGATGGAGTCAAGACAGGACTTAGCCTAGAATTGTTACATGTCCACCAATCCTCCAAATACAGCCCCCCCCGAATTCCATTAATTCTTATCTAGCTGACCATTAGTTGACTAGATTACTATGTATAGCCTTGAGCAATAAATTTTCTGAACTGGAATTTACATGTGATCCTGATTCTCCGCTCCTGACAGCCAGTGTTTCCAAAATACAGGCAGCCCTTGGCGTACAATAATAATTGAGCTCATGTTAGAACTTTGGAATTGACTTGTAAGTACACGCAGTCCTCCACTTACAACTGTCTATTTAGTGACCGTTCAAAGTTACAACAGCACAGAAAATAGTAACTTATGACCATTTTTCACAGTTACGACCTTTGCAGCATCCCCATGGTCACGTGATCAAAATTCAGATGTTTGACAACTGACTCATAATTATGACGGTTGCAGTGTTCTTTTGCGACCTGATAAGCAAAGTCAATGGGGTAGCCAGATTTACTGAGCAACCTTGTTACTAACTTATCAACTGCAGTGATTCGCTTAACAACTGAGGCAAGAAAGGTCATAAAATGGGCAAAACTCTCTTAGCAAATGTCTCACTTAACAACATAAATTTTGGGCTCAATTGTGGTTGTAAGTCGAGGACTATCTGTACTCTTCAGGGATATCTGTTGTAACTTTGAATGCTTGCTAAGTGACCAGCATAAGTCAAAGACTACCTGTACAGTGGCTAGGTTAATACAGCATTTTAAATTATACACTGAGTGACTAACCACATTTCACACTTTCATATAACCTATTCCTTCTGTCTTCTTGTATTTACATCCTGTCTTATGTTTCTCTAGCAGTTTTAATTAAACTTCCAAATCATTGGAAGAAAAGCAAGGCAGGAGGGGTAGAAATAAAATGTAAACCAGAAAAACAATAATGTAACACATGGCAATTCTTCTGTCTGCCTTCCTGACACATCTGCTGAGAACTAGGTTGAGGAATTGTAACTGTGACCATAACTAAGGTTTAGGTGTGTAACAGGATCATCTTATAGTTTGTTGGAATTAAGACTTCAGAATAACAGCATCTGTTGTGAAGGGCACGTTGGGGAACGGATAAAAGTAACATTGTGTGATCTTCATGCACTCTCTTTTGCACATGTATCTTAATATCACATTTACATATAAAAGGGGCTGAGTGTGCCTCACGACACTGTGACGCTTACACCATCTTGAAGAAAGCATCGGATCCAGTGACACAGTTGAATCAAGGGAACGTACCTGGGGAAGATTATTGGTAATTAGGCAATTGAGTTAGGCATCTCTTTTTTTAGTTGATCTCTTGAAGCCTTTCAAACCTATATAGAAGAGATCCATTCAGATCTTTATTCCTTTTTCTACAATCTGCCATGTGGGAAAGAACCAAGTTTGATCATGGTCTAGTGCAGTGGTAGCGAACCTATGGCATGGGTGCCAGAGGCGGCACTCGGAGCCCTCTCTGTGGGCACGCCACGCGCACTGTCACCCCAGTCCTAGGCCTTCAGCTGGGTTTTATAAAACCTTTTCGCTTTAGGCCTCCGTCGCCGTGTGCAAAAAAAAAAAGGTTCAATGAGTCAATTTCAATTTCTCGCGGGAAAAAAAAAGATCTTGTAAAGTTGGAATTGATTGATTGAACTTTTTAGTCCCACCCAGTCTGCCATTATCACCACAGCCACGCCCACCCAATGGGCCACACCCACCCGATGGGCCACACCCACCCGGCACCCAACGATGCATAAGTGGGTTTTGAGTTGCAGTTTGGGCACTCGGTCTCTAAAAGGTTCGCCATCACTGGTCTAGTGAATACGTTGAAGCTGAATGGCCAATACATTTAAATAAATAAAATAATAAGAAAACTACAGTTGGCTTTATTCACAGAAAGCACGTTTAACAAATTACAGTGGCTGTGGTCATACATTGTGCTAAAGCAAAAAAAAAAAAGCTCCATGTGATATTGATATATATATATATGGAAAGAACTAATTTAAAGGAGATGCTGTTGGAAACTTAACTGCTATCAAGAACATGTTTAATAGTCTCAATACAATAAACTGCTTTTTCCTTTATTCTAGCATAGATAAAAGATTCAGGCGGCCTGAGCCGTATTTGAAATCACAATACACAAGACTGTAGAGAGTTGCAACAGAATGCTTGCATCAATAGAGTCTCGGTCTAGACATCCTTTTTCGCCTGCTTTGCCAGATTCTTTCTTTCAGTCTGATACCTTTCGTAACAAGGTCTGCTTTTAAAATGCATTGAAAATGCCAGACTTGATAGGGATTGCACTATTTCTTTTTGACAGAGCGGATAAGGGAATGTCTTAGTTTTGTTAAAACCTATTAAAGTCTGATGCACTTAGACCAGCGCTGAGGGTTTTTTTGTTTTTTGTTTTTTGCAGAGAGATTTCTTTTATCCAGCACTTCCTGGAATGACTGATCACATGATATGGAGGCATGCCAGCTGGATTTCACTTCTAGCTAGCGCTCAGCACACCGTGAATTCTCTTATTTCTAGGCGTGGAAGTTCTTGCACAAACACACGTAGCAATTATTTTAAGTCCTAAAGCAGTGGTGGCAAACCTATGGCACGGGTGCCAGAGGCGGCACTCGGAGCCCTCTCTGTGGGCACCCGTGCCGTTGCCCCAGCCTCGCCTCCCCCCGCGACCCCCTCCTCTCCAGCAGCCCCCCGAAGGAGAGTCGCCCCTGAGCGTGGCCCACGTGGAGCAGCGCAGCCAAGGACATGGCAGCCAGGCAGCGTAGACAAGACTCTGCCCTCACACCCCATTGTACACAGCTGATGCTGCAGGGCACGGGCAGAAGGCGTGACTCCATAGCGCTGCTGGGCTGCCTGGGCGATCTGCGGCAGGCCATGAAGGCGGTGAGTGGCCCCACGGGTAGCAGGGCGAGAGATGGGAGGTGGGGCGGGGGTGGGGCAGGGTGTAGAGCGGGGCAGGGCCAGTTTTTGGGCACTCGGTCTCTAAAAGGTTCGCCATCACTGTCCTAAAGTCATCGAGATATTTTTGGGTTTGTATTGTATCAGGGAAAATTTGTGACCTGCTATTCAGCCACTTAATACGAGGCTGAGATATTAATTCAGCAATACATTTATAGCCATAAAGACCGTGACAACAATTGTGTAATATTTTTGTCCTTTTCATAATTGGAAAAAGATCCCTATGTAGTTGATTGAACACACGCGCAGGAAATCAGCTATAAGAAATAAGGGGAGAATGCTGCCGCACAAATATTTGCAAAAGCGTGCCTTTTAATTTTGAATTTGAAAAGTATGTTCAGTTCTCGTAACCCATATAAGAAGATAGAGGATGCCTTGACTTATTAGGGTTGTGCATACTTCGATCGTGATTTGGAAGTGTTGCTTTGAACTTCGTGTGAGGTCAGCTTTTTCTGCTGTTCATTAAGGAAGCTACTTTTTTTTTTTTGAAGTATTGAAACAAATCTGAAAAAAAAACCCAAAAAAACCCTCATTGCTTTACATTTAATAAATGGATTTTTTGAAAGAACCCCAACATCTTTTGCGTCTTCCCCAAGTTTGTGTGAAAGCTTGAAAAAAACTATTATTAATAATTTCTGTTATTAAGGATTTACAAGATATTTTGTCCATGAACCACTCCATGTACAGAACAGCTGTTTGCAGGTAGTCCATAACCAAATTAAAATAACGCATGTTTATTTTATTTATTTAAAAGATTTATATAGCCGCCCATCTTTCAAACAACTTTGGGTGGTGCCCAATCAAATATTAGGGATGATATGATAGCAATCTTCCAATATCTTAAGGGGTTGTCACAAAGAAGAGGGGGTCAACCTATTCTCCAAAGCACCTGAAGGCAGGACAAGAAGCAAAATAGATGGAAACTTATCAAAGGGAGATTGAAGCTTGAACCAAGACATTTCCTGTCTGAGAACAATTAACCAGTGGAACGGCTTATCTTCAGAAGTTGTGGATGCTCCATCATTAGAGGTTTTAAAGAAGAAATTGGATAACCATTTAATAATAATAATAATAATAATAATAATAATAATAATAATAACAACAACAACAACAATACCCCTGCCCTATACTATACCTGTGCATTTGGTTCCCCTTGCCTCAAAAGAATGTCACTGAATTTAGAATGGAATATTTCCAATGGAAGGATTAAAGGATGCAAAGCATACCTCATATCTTGGGGGGAAGATACAGTGTTTTTGCTTCCTTCCTTTGCTCTTTTTAAAATTGGCCCCTCGTTTTGCTTCCCTGGGTATATTTATTTCTCACCTATCAAACTGAAGAGGAGATGAATTAGTGCCCAGGCTTGTAAATGAGGAGGCATGATTGTTCACTTGGAACCCAATGAGAATTCTTATTTTCCTGGTTAGGCATTTCAATTATGCAGATGGAATTACATCTTCCCTTCAGTCATTGTTATGTCTCTAACCTTTACGGCGGCCATTTGGAGTTAAGGAGCAGGTGGGGTGTAAATAAGTACCTAAAAATGTGCTTGGAAAAATCTGTGGCTGAGATCTTGTGAAATGCCATAAGATTTTGGAGTGCCAAAGAAATCACTGGGCGATATCGAGGCTTCCATTTTTTTGCCAGTAGGACAGTGAATTGGTGAAGCCCAGTTTTGTTTCAAGCATGGGAAAATCAGGACATCCTGGCAGTTCAAATGAATATCAAGGTTTATTGCAAGTTTATGCTTTTTACTAGAATCTGAACTATTGACAGTCAAAGCAAAGAGGCGGTAGATAAGAGTCAACGGAATTCAAGGTGGCCTGGGTTTACAGCTCTTGTGGGCACGAAAGGACTCAAGAGTGATGACATGTTTGACCCCTCACTCGGGCTCAGCCTGGTCATTTCCTACACTTTGGAGATTATGCCCACAAAAAAATGACAGGGTTCATTAAGCTGCAGGTCCAAATTGGTTGATGGTTGATGATGATTCTTGTCCTCTTTGAACTCTGAACTGAAAACTCATATAAATGAAGGCAAAGTGCGGATAGAAATACACCCAGTTCCTCCCATTGTCCTCCAAGTGAAATGTAATGCTTCAGATTCCCCAGTTCATTACTTCTTGTTGAGAATAGTGAAACACTTCATGGCACTCTGAAATATTTTATCGTTTTATCCTAATCAAGGGATTACAGGATCATAAAAGGGATATTTTTTTATTGTAATATGAAGTGTACTGTGGAATTTTTTTATTCACTTCTTACGTTTGTGTTTTGGCAGTACTTAATTGAGCCTACCACTGAGAGTCTCTTCAATTCTGGTGGATGTACATGTGATAAAGGAATAAATAAATTAAAAATAGAGTACCTATTGAGGTCACTGTTCCCTATCTCTGTTGCTTATTCAGCCCACTCCCCATACCTCATAACTTTAAAAAAAACAGATTATTATTATATATTTTTTTGCATGCAACTGTGTTGCTCCAAGCTGTGTGGTTTGGATGATTCTCTTTTATACCTTTAGCCAGTGACATCCCTCAGTTTGCACACTTTAAAGAAGTGCCTGCTTGCCATTATAATATTCTTATAAATTACTATTTATTTATGCTTAATTAGGACGTGTGTGTTTTTGTGTTGTGTAGCTGTAAATGCTGGAAATTCAGCTTTTTTTTTTTGAGTTTTCAAGTTTCCTTCTCTCAAAGCTTCATTGTCCAGAATATGCTTAGCACAGTACAAAAGGAGATCATGAAAAGGACTGTATTTTTTTTCTCTTTTTTCTTTCTCCATTTTCAGTACTAACATGGTTCTTTTAATCTCACTTCGTCCACTTCTCTCTCTCTCTCTCTCTCTCTCTCTCTCTCTCTCTCTCTCTCTCTCTCTCTCTCTCTCTCTCTCTCTCTCTCTCTNGGGCGTTGGTCTTACCTGAACGCCTTTTCTCAGTACGGAGACGGAGACTCCACACCCACCCTAGGGTCATTTAGACCATTTGTGTTAGGGTGCTGAGAGCCAACGCCTCGTCAATCTTCAAACGCTTCGCCCTCGTTAAGACTGGATTACCAGTAGGAGGGGGCGTGACAAGTTTTGGATACTTGGTCTCAAGAGCAGGTAGACAAAGGAAACCATTGGTGGAGTCTCCGTCTCCGTACTGAGAAAAGGCGTTCAGGTAAGACCAACGCCCCTTTTATGAAAAAAGCAAGCTCCGAAAAATTCCTTGAAGAGCACAATATTCATTTAGTTCCTTATTCTTAAATCCATGAGGAATCTTTGGTGGAGTTCCCCCTGCCTCCGAGAAACCAACTGTAACTTTACCAGAGAACTTGTAAAAGTCTTCCATGGCTATAATACATGTAGGTGGTCTCATTTAATTAATATAAAAATCATTGGATGTATTCTTTTGCAGATGAAAAAAATGTTTCTTTTCCAGCTAGTATGAGGCCTGATATTGTAGACTTAAATATTTCCAGATTCTGATCATGATTATGTTCAGACATTTACATATCATGATATGTTATGATTTGTTTTAACTATAGTTTGATGAATTACATTCGATTCATATCCTATTCCGTATGCTCAGACATCAGCTATTGTAAAAGGGCAGGCAGACCTGGGGATGGAGTCAAGACAGGACTTAGCCTAGAATTGTTACATGTCCACCAATCCTCCAAGTACAGCCCCCCCCTGAATTCCATTAATTCTTATCTAGCTGACCATTAGTTGACTAGATTACTATGTATAGCCTTGAGCAATAAATTTTCTGAACTGGAATTTACATGTGATCCTGATTCTCCGCTCCTGACAGCCAGTGTTTCCAAAATACAGGCAGCCCTTGGCATACAATAATAATTGAGCTCATGTTAGAACTTTGGAATTGACTTGTAAGTACGCGCAGTCCTCCACTTACAACTGTCTATTTAGTGACCGTTCAAAGTTACAACAGCACAGAAAATAGTGACTTATGACCATTTTTCACAGTTACGACCTTTGCAGCATCCCCATGGTCACGTGATCAAAATTCAGATGCTTGACAACTGACTCATAATTATGACGGTTGCAGTGTTCTTTTGCGACCTGACAAGCAAAGTCAATGGGGTAGCCAGATTTACTGAGCAACCTTGTTACTAACTTATCAACTGCAGTGATTCACTTAACAACTGAGGCAAGAAAGGTCATAAAATGGGCAAAACTCTCTTAGCAAATGTCTCACTTAACAACATAAATTTTGGGCTCAATTGTGGTTGTAAGTCGAGGACTATCTGTACTCTTCAGGGATATCTGTTGTAACTTTGAATGCTTGCTAAGTGACCAGCATAAGTCAAAGACTACCTGTACAGTGGCTAGGTTAATACAGCATTTTAAATTATACACTGAGTGACTAACCACATTTCACACTTACATACTGTATAACCTGTTCCTTCTGTCTTCTTGTATTTACATCCTGTCTTATGTTTCTCCAGCAGTTTTAATTAAACTTCCAAATCATTGGAAGAAAAGCAAGGCAGGAGGGGTAGAAATAAAATGTAAACCAGAAAAACAATAATGTAACACATGGCAATTCTTCTGTCTGCCTTCCTGACACATCTGCTGAGAACTAGGTTGAGGAATTGTAACTGTGACCATAACTAAGGTTTAGGTGTGTAACAGTATCATCTTATAGTTTGTTGGAATTAAGACTTCAGAATAACAGCATCTGTTGTGAAGGGCACGTTGGGGAACCTATAAAAGTAACATTGTGTGATCTTCATGCACTCTCTTTTGCACATGTATCTTAACATCACATTTACATATAAAAGGGGCTGAGTGTGCCTCACGACACTGTGACGCTTACACCATCTTGAAGAAAGCATCGGATCCAGTGACACAGTTGAATCAAGGGAACGTACCTGGGGAAGATTATTGGTAATTAGGCAATTGAGTTAGGCATCTCTTTTTTTAGTTGATCTCTTGAAGCCTTTCAAATCTATATAGAAGAGATCCATTCAGATCTTTATCCCTTTTTCTACAATCTGCCATGTGGGAAAGAGCCAAGTTTGATCATGGTCTAGTGCAGTGGTGGCGAACCTATGGCACGGGTGCCAGAGGCGGCACTCAGAGCCCTCTCTGTGGGCACGTGCGCCGTCGCCCCAGTCCTAGGCCTTCAGCTGGGTTTTATAAAACCTTTTAGCTTTAGGCCTCCGTCGCCATGTGCAAAAAAAAAAAAGGTTCAATGAGTCAATTTCAATTTCTCGCGGGGAAAAAAAGATCTTGTAAAGTTGGAATTGATTGATTGAACTTTTTAGTCCCACCCACTCTGCCATTATCACCACAGCCACGCCCACCTAATGGGCCACACACACCCGGCACCCGACGATGCATAAGTGGGTTTTGGGTTGCAGTTTGGGCACTCGGTCTCTAAACGTTTCGCCATCACTGGTCTAGTGAATACATTGAAGCTGAATGGCCAATACATTTAAATAAATAAAATAATAAGAAAACTACAGTTGGCTTTATTCACAGAAAGCATGTTTAACAAATTACAGTGGCTGTGGTCATACATTGTGCTAAAGCAAAAAAAAAAAAGGCTCCATGTGATATATGTGTATATATATATATATGGATAGAACTAATTTAAAGGAGATGCTGTTGGAAACTTAACTGCTATCAAGAACATGTTTAATAGTCTCAATACAATAAACTGCTTTTTCCTTTATTCTAACATAGATAAAAGATTCAGGCAGCCTGAGCCGTATTTGAAATCACAATACACAAGACTGTAGAGAGTTGCAACAGAATGCTTGCATCAATAGGGTCTCGGTCTAGACATCCTTTTTCGCCTGCTTTGCCAGATTCTTTCTTTCAGTCTGATACCTTTCGTAACAAGGTCTGCTTTTAAAATGCATTGAAAATGCCAGACTTGATAGGGATTGCACTATTTCTTTTTGACAGAGTGGATAAGGGAATGTCTTAGTTTTGTTAAAACCTATTAAAGTCTGATGCACTTAGACCAGCGCTGAGGGTTTTTTTGTTTTTTGTTTTTTGCAGAGAGATTTCTTTTATCCAGCACTTCCTGGAATGACTGATCACATGATATGGAGGCATGCCAGCTGGATTTCACTTCTAGCTAGCGCTCAGCACACCGTGAATTCTCTTATTTCTAGGCGTGGAAGTTCTTGCACAAACACACGTAGCAATTATTTTAAGTCCTAAAGCAGTGGTGGCGAACCTATGGCACGGGTGCCAGAGGCGGCACTCGGAGCTCTCTCTGTGGGCACCCGTGCCGTTGCCCCAGCCTCGCCTCCCCCCGCGACCCCCTCCTCTCCAGCAGCCCCCCGAAGGAGAGTCGCCCCTGAGCGTGGCCCATGTGGAGCAGCGCAGCCAAGGACATGGCAGCCAGGCAGCGTAGACAAGACTCTGCCCTCACACCCCATTGTACACAGCTGATGCTGCAGGGCACGGGCAGAAGGTGTGACCCCATAGCGCTGCTGGGCTGCCTGGGCGATCTGCGGCAGGCCATGAAGGCGGTGAGTGGCCCCGCGGGTAGCGGGGCGAGAGATGGGAGGTGGGGCGGGGGTGGGGCAGGGTGTAGAGCGGGGGCAGGGCCAGTTTTTGGGCACTCGGTCTCTAAAAGTTTCGCCATCACTGTCCTAAAGTCATCGAGATATTTTTGGGTTTGTATTGTATCAGGGAAAATTTGTGACCTGCTATTCAGCCACTTAATACGAGGCTGAGATATTAATTCAGCAATACATTTATAGCCATAAAGACCGTGACAACAATTGTGTAATATTTTTGTCCTTTTCATAATTGGAAAAAGATCCCTATGTAGTTGATTGAACACACACGCAGGAAATCAGCTATAAGAAATAAGGGGAGAATGCTGCCGCACAAATATTTGCAAAAGCGTGCCTTTTAATTTTGAATTTGAAAAGTATGTTCAGTTCTCGTAACCCATATAAGAAGATAGAGGATGCCTTGACTTATTAGGGTTGTGCATACTTCGATCGTGATTTGGAAGTGTTGCTTTGAACTTCGTGTGAGGTCAGCTTTTTCTGCTGTTCATTAAGGAAGCTACTTTTTTTTTTTGAAGTATTGAAACAAATCTGAAAAAAAAAACCAAAAAAACCCTCATTGCTTTACATTTAATAAATGGATTTTTTGAAAGAACCCCAACATCTTTTGCGTCTTCCCCAAGTTTGTGTGAAAGCTTGAAAAAAACTATTATTAATAATTTCTGTTATTAAGGATTTACAAGATATTTTGTCCATGAACCACTCCATGTACAGAACAGCTGTTTGCAGGTAGTCCATAACCAAATTAAAATACGCATGTTTATTTTATTTATTTAAAAGATTTATATAGCCGCCCATCTTTCAAACAACTTTGGGTGGTGCCCAATCAAATATTAGGGATGATATGATAGCAATCTTCCAATATCTTAAGGGGTTGTCACAAAGAAGAGGGGGTCAACCTATTCTCCAAAGCACCTGAAGGCAGGACAAGAAGCAAAATAGATGGAAACTTATCAAAGGGAGATTGAAGCTTGAACCAAGACATTTCCTGTCTGAGAACAATTAACCAGTGGAACGGCTTATCTTCAGAAGTTGTGGATGCTCCATCATTAGAGGTTTTAAAGAAGAAATTGGATAACCATTTAATAATAATAATAATAATAATAATAATAATAACAACAACAACAATACCCCTGCCCTATACTATACCTGTGCATTTGGTTCCCCTTGCCTCAAAAGAATGTCACTGAATTTAGAATGGAATATTTCCAATGGAAGGATTAAAGGATGCAAAGCATACCTCATATCTTGGGGGGAAGATACAGTGTTTTTGCTTCCTTCCTTTGCTCTTTTTAAAATCGGCCCCTCGTTTTGCTTCCCTGGGTATATTTATTTCTCACCTATCAAACTGAAGAGGAGATGAATTAGTGCCCAGGCTTGTAAATGAGGAGGCATGATTGTTCACTTGGAACCCAATGAGAATTCTTATTTTCCTGGTTAGGCATTTCAATTATGCAGATGGAATTACATCTTCCCTTCAGTCATTGTTATGTCTCTAACCTTTACGGCGGCCATTTGGAGTTAAGGAGCAGGTGGGGTGTAAATAAGTACCTAAAAATGTGCTTGGAAAAATCTGTGGCTGAGATCTTGTGAAATGCCATAAGATTTTGGAGTGCCAAAGAAATCACTGGGCGATATCGAGGCTTCCATTTTTTTGCCAGTGGGACAGTGAATTGGTGAAGCCCAGTTTTGTTTCAAGCATGGGAAAATCAGGACGTCCTGGCAGTTCAAATGAATATCAAGGTTTATTGCAAGTTTATGCTTTTTACTAGAATCTGAACTATTGACAGTCAAAGCAAAGAGGCGGTAGATAAGAGTCAACGGAATTCAAGGTGGCCTGGGTTTACAGCTCTTGTGGGCACAAAAGGACTCAAGAGTGATGACATGTTTGACCCCTCCCTCGGGCTCAGCCTGGTCATTTCCTACACTTTGGAGATTATGCCCACAAACAAACGACAGAGTTCATTAAGCTGCAGGTCCAAATTGGTTGATGGTTGATGATTCTTCTTGTCCTCTTTGAACTCTGAACTGAAAACTCATATAAATGAAGGCAAAGTGCTGATAGAAATACACCCAGTTCCTCCCATTGTCCTCCAAGTGAAATGTAATGCTTCAGATTCCCCAGTTCATTACTTCTTGTTGAGAATAGTGAAACACTTCATGGCACTCTGAAATATTTTATCGTTTTATCCTAATCAAGGGATTACAGGATCATAAAAGGGATATTTTTTTATTGTAATATGAAGTGTACTGTGGAATTTTTTTATTCACTTCTTACGTTTGTGTTTTGGCAGTACTTAATTGAGCCTACCACTGAGAGTCTCTTCAATTCTGGTGGATGTACATGTGATAAAGGAATAAATAAATTAAAAATAGAGTACCTATTGAGGTCACTGTTCCCTATCTCTGTTGCTTATTCAGCCCACTCCCCATACCTCATAACTTTAAAAAAAACAGATTATTATTATTATTATTATTATTATTTTTGCATGCAACTGTGTTGCTCCAAGCTGTGTGGTTTGGATGATTCTCTTTTATACCTTTAGCCAGTGACATCCCTCAGTTTGCACACTTTAAAGAAGTGCCTGCTTGCCATTATAATATTCTTATAAATTACTATTTATTTATGCTTAATTAGGACGTGTGTGTTTTTGTGTTGTGTAGCTGTAAATGCTGGAAATTCAGCTTTTTTTTTTGAGTTTTCAAGTTTCCTTCTCTCAAAGCTTCATTGTCCAGAATATGCTTAGCACAGTACAAAAGGAGATCATGAAAAGGACTGTATTTTCTTTCTCTTTTTTCTTTCTCCATTTTCAGTACTAACATGGTTCTTTTAATCTCACTTCGTCCACTTCTCTCTCTCTCTCTCTCTCTCTCTCTCTCTCTCTCTCTCTCTCTCTCTCTCTCTCTCTGCTCTTCAAATTAAATTATTTTAGCGGGTTTCTCTCTGATGCTAAGAAGTAATGAAACCAGTGGTGTTGAAGTTCTTTTAAATGCAAAGATGACACGATTCCTCTCAGGGGGGAAAAGGATGCCTCTTGGGTTTTGTCTCACACTGGATGTGTGGACTTTATGAGGATGGCAAAATGCACACACCCCAGTTTGTCCATTAATAGCTCTTATCCACTTTGAAGCAGAGCTGAATGGCTTTTGTTGCTGTTTGTGTCTTTCAAAAGATAACAGTGAGCTGTCTAAAGAAACAGCTTCTCCTTATTGTAAAGTTGTGCAACCCATTGCTAGATATTTTGCTGTCCTAAATGAATCCTGTTAATGCCTCCAGTTTTTCATTCACAGATCTGGCGAGTTTTAGCATACAGGTGGCCCTTGACTTACAACCACAATTGTGCCCAAAATTTCTACTGCTAACTGAGACATTTGTTCGGTGAACTTTGCCCCATTTTAAGGCCTGGCTTGCCACAGTTGTTAAGGGAATCTGGTTTCCCCATTGACTTTGCTTGTCAGAAGGTTGCAAAAGGGGATCACATGATCCCGGGACATTGCAACCGTCATAAATATGAACCAGGTGCCAAGAACTTTGATCATGTGACCGTAGGGATGCTGCAATGGTCTGACAACAGTTTGAATCATTGCAGTAGTAATGTACAGAAACCAACTAATTCTTCTGAGTTAGGAACAGCTCTCAGTCTATAATCAACTAAAAATAAGAATCAGGGGTCTTCAAACTTGGCCCTTTTATGACTTGTGGACTTCAACTCCCAGAATTCCTCAGCCAGGCACAGAAAGTAGAAACTGGAGTTCACAGTTGCCTAGAAAACTTTATTGCCATCATCATCATGCTTGGCTCGTTTGCGTAAGTTATCTATTTTGCCCAAATATTGGAAAATAGAGCTTTTCTAAATCAGGCAAAAGACCTTAATAATTCAACTTCCATCATGCCCAGTCAAATCCCTGTTGAAAATCAACAGAATACATAAACACTGTCTTTCTATCATGGTTGTTACTAAACAGCTGGTATTCTGAAACACATTGCCTATAATTGTAAAGATGATAGACAGTCATAATTATATTCATATGAATATAATGAATAATTTGTTTTGAACTCTGAAGGAAACAGTCTCGCACAAAACTTTCCATTGGAATATGGCAAGTGATCTGTGCTCTGTTACAACAAAATTTGACTTGGGTTGAGTAGTTCTAACTTTCAAATAAAACTTCCATAGATATCTGCAGGGCCGTCTTTGTGGAATTATGTGAACTATGTAAATTGCATAATTTATACATTTATGTTATTTGCCTGATGTTGTCATGATATGTGAGCCACTATTGTCTAGTAGTTACATTACCAGACTAGGGATTGGAAGAGGACAGGAAGACCTGGAGGAACGTTGTCCATGGGGTCGCGATGGGTCGGACACGACTTCGCAATTAACAACAACAACAACAAATGCTTTGTTGTTGTTAGTTGCGAAGTTGTGTCTGACCCATCGCGACCCCATGGACAACGTTCCTCCAGGCTTTCCTGTCCTCTACCATCTTCTGGAGTCCATTTAAGCTCATGCCTACTGCTTCAGTGACTCCATCCAGCCACCTCATTCTCTGTCGTTCCCTTCTTCTATTGCCCTCAATCTTTCCCAGCATCAGGCTCTTCTCCAGTGAGTCCTTTCTTCTCATTAGGTGGCCCAAAGTATTTGAGTTTCAACTTCAGGATCTGGCCTTCTAAAGAGCAGTTGGGGTTGATCTCTTCTAAGACTGACTGGTTTGAATGCTTTGCAGTCCAAGGGACTTGCAGGAGTCTTCTCCAGCACCATAGTTCAAAGGCCTCCATTCTTCGGCTCTCAGCTTTTCTTATGGTCCAACTTTCACGGCCATACATTGCAACTGGGAAAACCATGGCTTTGACTGTACATACTTTTGTTGGCAGGGTGATGTCTCTGGTTTTTAATATGTTACCTTGACATTATTCATAAAAATAATGAAAGTGGGATAAAAAGATTTAAAAAATAAGAAAAAGATTGTTGCAATTTGCATTGAATACTTATGGGTTGTAAAAAAAAAATCTGGTAAAGGTTTTGTTTGTTTTTTTTTCAGGCAAAATGACACGACCCACCCAAATGAAATTGTGCACAATTTAGTAAAACAGTTCAGATCTCCAAATACAGTATTTCTTGAATCAGAATTCAGAATGCGTATGTTTGAGGAAGTATGCATATTTTAGCAAGTTATGTTGGAAAAATATTATTGAAATTCCATATATAGTATAGTTGCATATAACAATGAGCATTTGCCTGCCAGTGTGGGTACATTAAGGAGAAATAGCACAGAGAAGGTTAAGAATGTTATATTCCTTCTGTGGGATATGTTGGCAATCTTTTTGAAGATTGTTGCTTTTCACAAAGCCAATATGTGAAGGCATGGACTTGGATTAATTGACATGGTCCTAAATGCGAGCAATTATGATGAATTGATTTCTTCATTTTATGTATTCCAAATCTGGTATTGCTTGTCTAAATGAATTTCCATAATATGCAATGGGCTGTAAGAAGTTGAAGACTCCATCCAGACCAAACAGTGTGCATGACATTAACAAGTTGGTGGGTGGGCTAGCTGAGGAAATGGTGTTATGGATTGGATCATGCTTTTCCCAAAGGAAGGGGAGAGTTATTGTTTGGGGTATCTTTAGAACTTGTATAGTGGCTGTGATCCAGACTGATTTTTTTTCCGTTGAATCTTGGCTACTTCGCTAAAAGGGCCTACCAGATGCATCTAGGCTGCTTTTAAGCAGGGATTAGAAAACCTAACTATCTACTGCTCTTACTCCATGAACTTGCTGTTGGGAGGCATGCTACCCCTAAACCGGAGGGAACATTGGGGACCAGACCCACTGATCTTGAAAGACGTGTTCTCTGAAATTCCATCCAGTCCTGTTTTAAAGGCATCCAAGTTGTGGCCCTCATTTCATTTTTGGGCACTGGGTAAATACAGGTAGTTCTCAACTTACAACTACAATTCAGCTTAATGAATTTCTGTCGCTTAATGAGACATTTGTTAAGTGAGTTTTGTCCCCTTTTTATGACGTTTCTTGCCACAGCTGTTAAGCGAATCATTGCAGTGGTTAAGTTAGTAACACGGCCAGTAATGGGATTAAAACACCTGAACAACCGGTTCTCTTATTGGATGCAGGCCTGGGCCTCTGAGGCCTAGAACGGACTTCCGGAAGTGGCATCCACGCACTTCCGGCGGTCCGTTCTAGGCCTGGGAGGCCGCCTCCAGACCTCTGAGGTCTGGACTGGACTTCCAGAAGCAGTGTGCATTAAGCCAGTTCTCCAAACTCAGCAAAATTTAGCTACCTGTTCTGCCAACCGGTGCGAACTGGCTGAATCCCACCACTGAACACGGTTGTTAAGTGGATCTGGCTTCTCCATTGACTTTGCTCGTCAGTAGGTGGCAAAAGGTGATCACATGACCCCCGGACACGGCAACTGCCATAAATATATGCCAGCGTCTGAATTTTGATCACGTGACCACGAGGATGGTGCAACGGGTGTGTGAAAAATGGCTACTTTTTCTGTGCTGTTGTAACTTGGAAAGGTCACTAAATGAACAGTCGTAAATCAAAGACTATCTGTAAAGGTTTTGTTCTTCTGGATTTGCCTACCATCGTATTGGTTGGAAGATCCTTATTCCTCGTGTTTTAAGACAGGACGGAAATCCTATTCATTTTCTCCATGCCATGCATGATTTTTGATTATCATCTTGATCATTTCTCCCTAGTTTTCTCTTTGATCTAGCCAGAGTTTCTCAAACTTGGCAATATTCAGATATATGGACCTCAATTCCTGTGAAACTCCCAGAATTCCCCAGCCAGCCCACACTAGTCTGGCCCTGTAGTGATTGCCAATTGGTTTCCAGGAATAATTGAAAATGCTGGCTTTAACTTAAAAAGCAACTGCTGGCAATACTCAACTTACAACCACAATGGAGCCCAAAATTTCTGTTGTTAAGCAAGACATTTGCTAAGTGAGTTTTGCCCCATTTTACGACCTTTCTTGACACTGCCGTTAAGTGAATCGCTGCAGTTGATAAGATAGTAACCCGGTTGTTAAGTGAATCTGCCTTCCCCAATGAATTTGCCTGTCAGAAGGTTGCAAAAGGGGATCTCATGATCTTGGGACACAGCAACAGTCATAAATATGAACCATTTGCCAAGCATCTGAATTTTGATCACATGACCATGGGGATGCTGCAATGGTTGTGTGAAAAACGGTCATAAGTCACATTTTTCAATGTTGTGAATGGTTGTAAGTCTTTCAACCAGACATATAGTACCCACTTAACGACTGCCAACTTACAACCCTAATTCTGTGATCAGTTACCGTTGGAGGTTGATGACTACCTCGTTATTTTAGTGCAGTCTGCCTGTGTTTAATTATTTACTTTTTATTGGCTTGTGTGAGCTGTCCTGAACCTTCAGGAATGGGCAGCTATATTACATTGAATTAATTGAATTGAATTAATTCTGCTTCTTCAGCAGGGCTATCTCTGGCTTTCTGATTTAAGTTTCGGCCTATCTGTCCAACTGTACCTCTAGGCATTGATTTGGAACATCAGCAAAACTATCCCTTCAGCAAATTTATCTGTTATGATAGATGAGAAAAGAGGAGCCGAGCTACATTTCATCTACAAACTGGTGACAACGCTTTGTAAATTTTGCATGTCTTTCATCAGTTTCAGCGGTAAATAATGCGAGGACAAGATCCATTTTTAAATTGCTTTGTGTGCATTTTTGATTTTATTACAGTTTTATCTTTTAAATATGGCTGCAGATGTTTTAAAATTAGTTCAAGGGCTTTGGGTCCTGAGAAGACAATGCAGCATAGCATTTTTCAGGTGCCAGATAATTTGGAAAAATAGGTGTGGATGCAGTTCATTTAAAGTTACTGCAATTTTAAAAGCTTGGGCTAAAAAAAACCCCCCACACTTCCTGAATGAAGAGCAGAGAGCTGCTGGCCTCATGCCAGATCCAAATCACTTGGTCTAGATTGTTATTGAATCACAGATTATCTCAGTAGAAAACTGTTTATATATATATATAAAATTATGATGCCCTGAATTTCCCATCCGTCATGACATTTTTAATCATTTGCAATGACATTGATTTCAGGGAATCAGTTCAGCTATTTAGCATGAGGAAGGAAAAAAAAATACCAGTTACTGCTTGGTACTCTTCTTAATTTAAGATAAAGAAATATTTGGTGCTTATTTTGCCTCTCTTACACATTACCTGTCTCCATATTTGGCTGAGTTTTTGATTCTACATCACATGTACAATACCAGGGATACAATACTTTACATATGAGCATAATTTTGTTACCCCATTTCCTGCAACCGTAGCAATAAAGAGTTGAGAATCATAGTAAACATCAGCGCACAGGTAATAGATCAAATGTAGGCAATTTTGGGATAATGAGCCAAGTTTGTAAGAGTCTCCTGGAATACTCTTAGAAAATAGTTATCACTGTTCACAAATGTTTAATCTATAATTACAAGCAGTCCTCAAATTGTGATCACAATTGACCCCAAATGGCTAAAGAAGACAGTTAAGTGAGCTTTGCCTTATTTTATGACCTTTCTTGACACAGTTGTTATGTGAATCACTACAGTTGTTCAGTTAGTAACATGGTTGTTAACTGAATCTGGCTTCCCCATTGACTTTCCTTGTCAAGAGAGTCGTAAAAGTTGATCACATGACCCCTGGGATGCTGCAGCTGTCATAAATATGAGTCACTTGCCAAGCATCTGAATTTTGATCACATGACCATGGGGATGCTGCAACGGGCGTAAGGGTGAAAAACGGATCATAAGTCACTTTTTTCTGTGCCGTTGTGACTTTGAACGGTCACTAAAAGAATGATCATAAATTGAGGATTATGGTGCACAAGATTAATCACATATCACCTGCTTATGAGACGGCAAAGTGGTGAAGTTGCTCTGTGCTGTCCATTTTACCGTTGACTTTTTTTCCGGCCCTGTGGATATACAGGTAATCCTCAACTCATCACTGTAATTGAGGCTGCAATTTCAGTCATAAGTCATGGATGGTCATTAAATGGATCATCACATAACCATGTCTAATTTTAAAATCCTTTTCGCAGCTGTTCTTAAAGAATGCCACAATCATACAGGCAGTACAGCAGTCATATAGCGAATGTTGTGGTCATTAAGCAAAGCCATTGTTTGCTAGGGGTTGTTTTTGGCTGGAAACTGGAAATAATTGCCAATTTCCAGCAAAAATTGTCATAAATCATGACTGCCAGATGCTGCAAATATCTTTAAATGCAGGCTAGGTGGCTGAGTGCCCAAAACACAGTCATGTGACTGTGGTGGAGGCCGGCTGTTGAATCTGGGTTGTGAGTACCTTTTTCAGAGTCCATCATAACTTTGAACAGTCGCTAAGCAACTGGCTGTTATTCTACAATTGGCTGAGCCATATATAATTTTAACTTCAACTTTGATGTTATATACACTTTGCAGAGAGTAAACTCCATTGGATGTAATGAAATGTTGAGTGGAGTAATTTCAGAGGGTATTTGCAAGCTATATGTGTGCAATTGGGAAGTTGGTTTCTAAATCGCAAGCCCTGATTTGCAGAAAAAGCGGGTTATATTCCCCATCTTTTGCTTAAGTTGGCATTTCGGTAACTCTGCATAACTTCCCATCTTGAGAAACTGCAGGCTTTTTAATTTTAATGAGAGGCAACTGAAGACTAGAAACCAAACTCATCCAAACCCACAAGATTGGAGCAGTATTGATCAAAAAGTTCCCTCTCTCCCCTTTAGGTAGCAAAAGACAGGGTGTCCGCGGTCCAAATGGAGAATTTGTGTATGCATTTTTAATAAGCTTGCAGGGTGTAAGTGAAGAACTTGGTCTTGTGGGATAGGAAACCATTTAAGAGCTATTTCTGAAATAGCGGAAGACTCAATTCTGAAAAGATGAGAATCCCAATAAACCTGCAAAGGAACATAGGCCAAGAACTGAGTGTCTATAAATGTTGGTCTGCAACATTAGGTGCCACCTGCTTCTGCTCAGTGGCCTTCCTTGCACATGGTCCATCAGGAGCCTTCACGGTTCATTGGGGGGTGATGAACTTTGCCTCATTATTTTGGACCCACAATCCTCTACACACTGGGTTGTCCTGCAGTGAATGACAGATTGGCCAATATATTACCAGTTGCAAGACAGCAGTTGCTGTTTTTCCTCTGCATGGGTAGTTAAGAGCTGTCTGCCATATCCCCCCCTCTCTCTGTACCAAACAAGACAGACCACCCAACCTCTTCTATTGAATAATTGAACAATCTTAGACCTAAGATGCTCCTGTTTTATGGACAACTTTCTCTTGATCTGTAGCCACTCCAGATATCTGGATTCTCAATCATGGTTTGAAACAACAACAATAACAACAACAACAAAATGTCAAATTAAAATAGAAGCCAAATCAGGTTTGACTTGACATACTTTTTAAACAAAGCACATTTTAATTTATTTGTTTAAATAGTACTGGTAGTCCTCGACTTAGGATCACAATTGAGCCCAAAATTTCTGTTGCTAACTGAGACATTTGTTAAGTGAGTTTTGCCCCATTCCATGGCCTTTCTTGACACAGTTGTTAAGTGAATCACTATAGTTGTTCACTTAGTAACATGGCTGTTAAGTGAATCTGGCTTCCCCATTGATTTTGTTTGTCAGAAGGACACAAAAGGTGATCACATGACCTTGGGACACTGCAACCATCATAAATATGAGTCAGTTGCTTAGCATCTGAATTTTGTCCATGTGACCAGGCAATGATTGTAAGTGTGAAAAAAGGTGATAAATCACTTTTTCAGTGTTGGTCAATAAATGAATTGTTGTAAGTCAAGGAAAATTCTTACTGCATTCTTTGACTAGGTGACAAAATTAGTGGACCAGAGGAATGTTGTGGATATAATTTACTTGGATTTCAGTAAGGCACTTGATAAAGTAGACCACAACTTACTACTTGATAAGACAGAAAAATGTGGATTGGACAGCATCACCACCAGATGGATTCGTAGCTGGCTGACCAGCCATACTCCGCTTGTGGTCCTCAATGGAACTACATCTATATGGAGGGAAGTGTGTAGTGGGGTGCTCCAGGGCTGTGTTCTGGGCCCAGTGCTCTTCAACATATTCATCAATGATTTGGATGAGGGGATGGAGAACTCATCAAATTTGCAGACGATACCAAGCTGGCAGGAATAGCCAATACTCCAGAAGACAGGCTTAAGATACAGAAGGATCTTGATAGACTTGGGCGCTATCTAACAAAATGAAATTCAATGGGTAAGGTTCTACATTTAGGCAAGAAAAATCAAATGTACAGGTATAGTATAGAGGGTACCTTGCTCAATAGTAATAACTGTGAGAGGGGTCTCGGAGTCCTAGCGGACAATCACTTAAATAGGAGCCAACAGTGTGCTGCAGCTGCCAAAAAGGCCAACACAGTGCTAGGCTGCATTAACAGAGGGATAAAATCAAGATCACATGAAGAACTAAGGAGAAACTTCCTGACAGTGAGAACAATTAACCAGTGGAACAACCTGCCTCCAGAAGCGGTGAATGCTCCAACACTGGAAGTTTTTAAGAAGAGACTGGACAGCCATTTGTCCGAAATGGTATAGGGTTTCCTGCCGGAGCAGGGGGTTGGACTAGATGACCTTCAAGGTCCCTTCCAACTTTACTATTATTATTATTATTATTAAGTGTTAATGCTACTTTATAATGCCTTGGTAGGGCCACACTTGGAATACTGCATCCAGTTTTGGTCACCACGATGTAAAAAAGATGTTGAGACTCTAGAAAGAGTACAGAGAAGAGCAACAAAGATGTTTAGAGGACTGGAGGCTAAAACATGAAGAACGGTTGCAGGAATTGGGTATATCTAGTTTAATGAAGAGAAGGACTAGGGGTGACATGATAGCAGTGTTCCAATATCTCAGGGGTTACTACAAAGAAGAGGGAGTCAAGCTATTCTCCAAAGTACCTGAAGGCAAGACAAGAAGCGATGGATGGAAACCTAATCAAGGGGACAAGCAACCTGGAACTAAGAAGAAATTCCTTACAGAACAATTAATCAGTGGAACAACCTGCCTCCAGAAGTTGTGAATGCTCCAACACTGGAAGTTTTTAAGAAGAGACTGGACAACCATTTGTCTGAAATGGTATAGGGTTTCCTGCCTGAGCAGGGAATTGGACTAGAAGACCTCCAAGGTCTCTTCCAACTCTATGATTATTATTATTATTATTATTGTTGTTGTTGTTGTTGTTGTTAACGTGTACTTATAAGTTGGGGTGGTTGACATGGGCCAGGTCCATCCATCCAAAGATAGTTTGGTAGGTTTGTTTTTGACTTAGCATGTTGTCTGTTTCTAGTTTTCATCAGTTGTACAGTTTTTCTTTCTTTGTACTACTTTATTGCATCTTATACCTTACAGAAATACTTTCATGCGTTTGCATATTACAACTTATTTTAATATGCATTTAACTGTCCTTTTCCCTTAGACTGCATTTCCGTTCATCTTAAACATTAATCTTCCCTTAAATGTTTTCTCTGAACATCAAGATCTGTCTGAAATATTTTAAGCCACATTCCAGTAATCTGAACTAAAAAAATTGTGTTGCAAGATGTGAATAAGGACAAAGGCAACTAAGTCTGAAAGATGCTGATTCAACTTTATCTATGAATATCCATGATTTTTTTTTTCAAGGCTTGCTGTTTGGGGAAATACATCTACAGTCTGCACACCTTACAAGAAAGACGCTTGGTAGGAGGCATGAGAATAACTATATGAGCAATCCATCAAACTTCAGCTGTGTTGAAAAACATACCCATAAACCTTTGATACAATTTTCTTTCATATTACTCAAGAAAAGATAATGAATGCTTTTTCTTCCATTGCTATTGGCAGTTTAAAGTCTAGATTTTCTTCACTTTTGATTGATTTCATATTTTTATATTGTCCGTTTTTCTCTTGACTCTAGTTTTGTGACAGCAGATAAAGGTAGGCCTCGACTTATAACTGGTTGCTTAGCAACTGTGGAACGTTCTGAAAGATCTACATGGGTGTTATTTGCAACTTGGATTCAGAGTTATGAAGGTCTTCCTCCCCCCCCCCCGTGTCACATGACTACACTTTGGGTGCTTAGCAACCGGGCCGCGTTTGCAGCATCTCACAGTCACATGACTGCATTTTACAACGTTTTTTGGGCAAAACCGCACCCATAGCAAACAATAAAATCGGATCAGTCGTGTGGTATCACAATGTTGTGATGATAGGCAGGCTCCATTACAGTTGTAACTCGAGGAGTGCCTTTAATTCCCAGTAGTGGTTGCTAGGCTCCTCATTATGGGTAGAGTAAGTCAACCTGCGCCATTTTCCAAATGTTTCTTTATGTGCCGCTTTCCAACCATGAAAAAAAGCATTCAAAAGCATTTAGGTTTTACATGGATTGTCAAATGAAGGCCGGAATAATTTACAGACTTAATTTGCAAGGCTTTATTAGCAAATCCTTATCAGCAGGAGGAAGCCAGCTTTTCTCAGAAAGTTGACCTTTCTTGACAACCTGGGATTTAAAGCCAAGACTTGACTTGCTGCTCCCTCTTGTCTCTTTCTCCTGCTCTGACTTGGTGTGTATGTGTGTGTGGTCTTGTCTTGTCATATTTGTCCTTGACCCAGTTTTCACATCACAACCCTTCACCGTTCTACCATTGGAAGGGTGATGTTTCAATTCAGTTCATTTCCGCAAGGGACCCCTGTCATTCCACATCAGCCTTCCTTGTATGTTGACTGCTGATGATCTACACAGTCAGAGGTCAACAGGGCACATGTGCACGCAACCGGAGCTCTTTCCAGTCCTCCCCCCCTTTCTCCTTTCCTCAGAAGCTGCAGAGTTTGAGAAGATACAGAAAAGAGCAGCTGAACAGCTTAGGATGTGACAGTAGTGTGCATTTATCTTTTAGCATTTGGCAAAGAACAGCTCCAATACACAGGTAGTCCTTGACTTAACAACAGTTCATTTAATGACCGATCCAAGTTTCAACGGCAGTGAAAAAAGTGACTTATGACCGTTTTCACAGTTACGATCTTTGCAGCATCCCCCATGAACATGTGATCAAAATTCAGATGCTTGGCAACTGGTTCATATTTATGACTGTTGCTGTCTCCCAAGGTCATGTGATCATCTTCTGCAACCTTCTGCCAAAGTCAATGGAGAAGCCAGATTAACTTAACAACCAGGTTTCTGTCTTATCAACTGCAGTGATTCACTTAACAACTGTGTCAAGAAAGGTCGTAAAACGGGGCAAAACTCACTTAATAAATGTCTCACAAAATAATAACAGAGATTTTGGGCTCAATTGCAGTCATAAAAAGAGGACCACCTATAGTACTTCGAATAATAATAACAATATGAACCCCTTGTATAATCCCATTGACCCTTTGGAGTCATTGTTGACCTCTTTGGAAAATACTGCTCTAGACCAAATTCACAAGTAGTCCTTGAATTAAGACCAGTCGTTTAATGACTGTTAGATGTCACAATATACTTTTAAAAAGTTACTTATGATAACATCCTCAAAGTTATGACTGCTGCATCAACCCTAAAGTTATATAATTGTATTTCGGATGCTTGGCATTTGGCTCACATTTACAACCAAGTCCAGCATCCTGCAGTCACATGATTATTTTTTGTGGCTTTGCTGTTTTTTGCAAAAAATTGATTGGATAAACTGGATTCAGACTTAGGACTATATTGATTCACTCAATGACCACATTATTTACTTAATGACTGCAGTGACTTACTTAATAATTGTTGTAAAACTGGTCATAAAATCCAGTCTGGTGGTGACTTGACTTATGACTGGAATGACTTACCGTACAACCAAAATTCTGGACTCAATTGTAGCCATGAGTCAAGCACTACCTGCATATCATATCATAGCCATTTCTGTTGGACACAACCTGTTGGAATTTATGCCAATGAAGTCTTGTGTATGCTAGTTTGATCTACACAGTTCTAAATCATTGAAATTGAGCATTAGTTAGTTCCTATGTATCTAGGTTTGTTTCCTAAACTCACATCTTGTACTGCTGATGAGGTGTCCTGTGTTGATTAATGCATTCTGTGTAAACTAATTAAAAGTTAGAATGAAGTAAAGCACAAACTTTAGTTAAGAGGAATAAGGTACAGGATGACCTTTGGAAGGATTTTTTTCCTGTTATCAATAATCTCGGAATTATTTTGTAGCACAGACTGGACATAAAATTGATTACCTAAGATTATCCCTGTAAAGAACTTAGTTAAAAATGTGTCGGCTGAAAGTCACTTGTGCCTTTGGGATTTGTCTTCTGTCATTTTTATAGAGAAAATTGTATATGTGGTGTTTGTTTTGTATCCTAACATTGAAAGGAACATTAAAAACCAGATATTTGCTCAGTGCAGGAATTCATATAAACTGTTCTTAACCAATGGTTCTCTGCCCTTTTTGATGAGAAACTCATCACTGTCAAAAACAACTTTTTCCATTAGTTATTTTTCTAGATTTATCCTAATATTCAACTGAAATTTGACTCCCTACATTTTAAGACAATTCTTAAGTATGGTAGGATAGTAGAGATTGTTAATCTTCATTGTTTGACATCCATTCTTTATTTGAACAGTCCTATCATGTGTTTTCCCAATCTTTTTTCAGCATTGAACATTAGACTTCCTTTATTAGATTTAATCCCCTTACTCACAATTCCCATTTCCTTTCTTTGCCCATCTTCTGTTTTGTTATTTTTCTCACTTCTTTATTTTTCATCATTTAATTGTTGGAAATGCTTGTGATTTTACTTGTTTCTTAGAATATTAGCCATCGCAGAACAATTATTCCCATCCTGATGCCTTCTAAATGTATTGGACTACAACTCCGAGAATTTCCAGGCATCATAGGCATTGTAGTAGTTTAGCTTAATATATTTGAAAGGTGGAAATTTCAAGTCCCTCTTCAAATTTTGAAGTTTACCATGGCAGCTTTATTGCATCTGTTTATCTTTTTAGAGTGTGTATTAAATGATTTATTTTCATTGTGCAGGACTAATATCTGGATATGTTTTCTTCAGCTCTCTCCCCTACATCATTTTTCTCTCTTGCATTTGCCATCGTTCATGTTTTCCATAGATAAAATGGAATAAAATAAATAACCTTCCACAGCAACATCATGTAATATGAGTTGAGTTTAAAAAGCTAAATAGCTCATATGTTTTCAATGCCCCCATGTGGTAAGCAACTGTAGAATCTTCTTTCTATTTTAAGTTCTGGATTTCCAGTAATGAAGGGCAAATTAGGATAATACAAGTAGCCCTCAACATATGACGACAACTGAGCCCAGAATTTCTGTTGCTAAGTGAAATAGCTGTTTTGTGAGTTTTGCCTCATTTTATGACCTTTCCTGCCATAGTTGTTAAGTGATTCACCGCAGTTGTTAAGTTAGTAACCCAGTTCTTAAGTGAATCTGACTTCCCCATTGACTTTGCTTATCCAAAGGTCGCACAAGGGGATCACATGACCCCAGGACACTGCAACTGTCATAAGTATGAACCAATTGCTAAGCATCCAAATTTTGATCCTGTGACCAAAAGAATGTTGCAAAGGTCATAAGTGTGAAAAATGGTCCTAAGGCACTTTTTTCCAGTGCCGTTATAACTTTGAACGGTCACTAAATGAATGGTTGTAAGTCAAGGACTACCTGTAATCTGGTTTTGCTATTTTATAGTTTGCTACTGCTTTGGTATGACAGTCGTAAGTTATATTTTATTAACTAATGCTCTTTTCTGTCAAGAAACATTTTTTCTTCTAAAACCATAGCTCGTCATCAAACTTCGTTATGGTTCGGCAGTTCTAGCCTGACAATTTGCTTTGATAAGGAGGGTGGGACCTATTTTTGTTCCCAAGCAAAATCTGAAATAGCTTCATTAAATCTTTCCTGTGCAATTCAATTTGCTCTGGATTGCATGGGCTCCATGTACAAACATTTAGTGCAGCCCCAGCTGCCATTTTGAAACTAGAACACTTGAAGATATGTGAACTTCAATTCCCAGAATTGCTAGCCAGCATGCTGGGGAATATAATTATCTGAATGCCAGGTTTCTAGGAATCCCCTAGCATTTTTCACTTTAGCTTTGTCTATAATGTTCACAGATTCCCAGTTGAAACTGTGGTTGAGTCTGTCCGTGCATTGTAAGTTTGAGTTTTCATAATGTTTTCTTACCGGTAGTTGGTGTTCATGGATGCACTCTACTAGTCTTCTTCCTGTCTGTCGTCCTTTGTGGCTGTTATAGTGTTCTTATATTGGAAGTTGTAGATGACAAACCGGCTGTCAGACATGAAGAGATAAACCACATTTACACATCATTCAAAAGGGGCAATAAGAAAGCTCAGAAGAAATAAAAAAAACATAACACATCCTTTCCAGTAGCCAGCATCCAGATAAACAGGGATTGACACCAGACAAACAATCAAGCAGAAAAATACCTAATGAAGGAGCTACCAAGAAGAAAACCAAATCCTCCTCAAATTTTATGACTGTTTGCCAACCAGAGTCACTTGTCAGAGGTGGGAGGCTGTAGAAATAAATAATAAACAAATATTGGCTGGTAAGCTACTGTATATAAACAGGGAGCAAATGCCACACTCAACGGCACTGATGTTGTTACCTAGTTAGGAAATGAATCCTCTGCAAGCAAACAACCAAGCTGAGAGAGCACCGAGGACTTTCTACGGTTGTTCAGAATAATTAGACAGAATATAAATACCTAACTTATCCATTTGTACTCCTTTCTTCTGATAAAAGATCATGTTCTCCCTTTAATTCTTGTTTTTGTACCCTGCAAACTTGGTTTATGTTTTTCTTCTGCTTGGCAGCTTCTGGGCTTTTTCAAGGCCATCTCAGTTTGAAATCCAAGAGCTTTTTCTTTCTAAAAGCTCTTGGAACATTGTGTGAAGACCGGATGCTTCATTGGATTGAAATTGGTCACTACGAGGAGGCAGTAGTCCAGATACTTGTTATTTCTGGAATGCTATTTCAGTATTATGTTGCACCTTTTCCAAAATGGTCTTAATTTGTGATAGGAAGCAGATCTTCAGGGACTCAAACCATCTGGGGTTTCTTGCTAGCCATGGTCTTGATCCTTTTGCTAGAGATGATGTGAATTTGGCTGATTTTATGCCCAAATCTATTTTTCCCCTGATTTTCTGAAAGTTATGAAATGCAAAAGAAGCTTCTGATGTTCTTCAGGATTCTAAAGGTGCTTTAGAAATAGTTTAGATTTTCTGTCACGGGGGGCTTTGGAGTCACCTTATCATTCCAAGATGGTGGAATAGGTTATTTATTTTTATAGATCAAACATCTCCATCCATCGTACAACCCACCCACCCCCAGTTGCCTTTGCTTCTTAGTCTGAAAGAGTCTTAGGGGAATAGTGCTCTTCCATGGACTTCTTTTGGCATTTAATGAGAAATCAGAAAGGTGGGAGACTGCTAAACAAAATGGATTATCCAGTGTAAGGTAGATAACTCAACGTACATGGGTACATTAGGGTAAGTTCAAGAGTTTCGGTAATTATATCTGTCCATTCTATCAGATGTGTCAGAGAAGCCATGCTTGCCTAATCAGGGAGCTATTAGTGAGTCCCAAGAGGTGGTTCGTCTCTGCTGTGGTGACCACCTTGTGGAATCTTCTCCACTCCAGAAGTGAAGTTAGCTCCATCCCTGCTAATGTTCTGGAACTCCCTCATGATCTGACAATGTCAACAGTCCTGAGATACTGTGGTAACTCCCTTATTGTGGTTAACATTCATCATCTCTTGTGCCTTCTGCTTTTTAAATATTTTTATTATGATTGTTTTTGTATTTATTGCTATTTAATTCAGTTTTGTACACTGCCCAGAATCACTGCTTGTGAGATGGGAAGCCATATACTCTTAATTTATTTATTTAAATAAATAAATAAATAACAATACAATAAGAAAAACAAAGAGATTTAATTTCCATCACATTCATAGAACATAGAGCATCAGAGTTGGAAGGGAACTTGGAGGTCTTCTAGTCCAATTCCCTGATGAAGGAGGAAACCCCATATCATTTCAGACAAATGGCTGTCCGGTCTCTTCTTAAAAGCCTCCAGCGATGGCTCACCACAACTTCTGAAGGCAAGCCATTCCACTGGTTAATTGTTCTCACTGTTAGAAAGTTTCTCCTTAGTTCTAGGTTGGTCCTCTCCTTGATCAGTTTCCCTCCACTGCTTCTTGTCCTGCCTTCAGGTGCTTTGGAGAATAGGTTGACCCCCTCTTCTTTGTGTCAGCCCCTCAAATATTGGAACATTGCTATCATGTCAACCCTAGTCTTTCTTTTTCCCACACTAGAGGTACACAATTCCTGCAATCATTTTTCATATGTTTTCACCTGTGAATTTTCACCCTTTTCATATATTTAACCTAGGAATCATTTTTCATATATTTTCAGATGTTCTGCCAAGCCACGTCATTGTGGTTAGATACGCAGATATTTAAAGTAGCTTAGAATACAAAACAAAAATGCTTAAGCCTGATTTGAAGCGGGCTACTTTATAAAGTGTTCAATTCCATAGACTTCCCTTATCAGTTTGCAGCAGCTGAGTCAACTTCTGTGTGATATATCTAGCAATGTAATACTTGGAACACAGACTGATTCTGCGAATTTAACTACATATTCTCTACTTTTATTTCCTACTAAGGAAATAATCTTTCCCACCACAAGGAAGAGAATGGAGAGAAAACAAAAGCAGAAACAAACCTCAAATCTTCGCTACAAACATTCTTACTGCCATACAGGTCTATATTTAGTTTAGTTGATTTTCAAAGTTGCCATAGATAGAAGAATGTGCTTTTATTTGCATATGTTCACAACAAGAAAGGAGTGAAGGAGATAAAACTATATAGGGTACATAGAATTTGAGTGACAGCTCAGCTGGTGAAGATCAGTGATTGAAGATTCATTGTGCATATAAATCTTCTGTACTTGCTAGGAGACACACAGGATGCTCTGAAGCATTTAACTCTTTCTGAACATTGCACAATGCATTTTCTTCCTAATCTGAATTTAATTTAATATTAAGGTGAATATTGTACATTGTCTCTCTCCCATCACATTATTAACAAAGACGAAGTGATAGGAAATGACATTTTGAGTTACCATGTCAACAGGAGTGGGAAAACTTCTTTTATTCCAGAGAACCACCATCTATTATGTATGGCCTTATATACAAAAGGATTATTTTATAAGTACTAAATACCAGTCCTGTTCTTTATTTGCCTTGTCAAGAAACTCGATTTTTAAATCTGATTAACATCTAGGTTTTAAGACACAAGTAGAGCCACAGTTTAAATAATTCTCTTTTGTAAAGTTTTCTGGGGAATTTCTATCTTCTCTGCTATAAATTCTCTAAGTTCACGTCATGCTATGTAAAAAGAACAGTTCCTGTTTATCTGTTTTCCTTGGAAGATTATCTTGCTCACTCTTTCTTGAATGGGCCAGATAAATGAGGAAAAATATACAGTACAGGTACTCCTCGACCTACGACCACAATTGAGTTCAAAATTTCTGTCGCTAAGTGAGACAGTTAGTAAGTGATTTTTTCACCATTTTACAATCTTTCTTGACATAATTGTTAAGTGAATCACTGCGGTTGTTCATTTAATAACACGACTGTTAAATAAATCTGACTTCCCCATTGAACTTTGCTTGTCAGAAGGTCGCAAAAGGTGATCACATGACCCTGGGAGACTGCAACCATCATAAATATGAGTTGGTTGCCAAGCATTTAAATTCTGATCAGGTGACCATGGGGATGCTGCAACAGTGTGTAAAAGGATCAGAAGTGACTTTTTTCAGTGGAGTCATAACTTTGAATGGTTGTAAGTCAAGGACTAACTTTTTCTTGTTCCTTAAGTTATTTGATTTGGCCTTTAGAGAGGTCAAGATATGCAAAGGGTTCTTCTTTGGGAGAGAAAGAGATGTCAAGACTGGATCCAAAGTGACTGGGTTTGGGTCAGAATGAGGTTGAGGTAGAACTAGTCATTTGAGGTTGCTACCTGTCCAATCTCTGAATCCTGATCTCTGAGCTCTTAACAACTCTGCTACTACTGAGTGGAGAAAATGATGGAATAGTGGAGGAGGACCAGATTGTAAGGTGGAACGTCTGGAAGAAACAGCCTCCTTGGGAGTATCATAATGAGAAAGTGCTTCTTGTGTGAGGGTCTAGTTGCGAGGGGTTTTATAAAGCTGTATCAAAATAATCATTGGAATACAACTACATTCTGCCCATTTGGCATCTTCCCCAATGGCATCTGAGATTGTGAACTCTTTCTTTGAATATCTCAACTTTTGACCGGACTGTGACTGATCCTTTTCTCCAGCATTATATTCCTGGATTGGCTTTGACTCTAGCACCTTGATTTCTTGTTTTCTGTTTTTAATTGATATATTTTCTCTCTCAATCCCTTCTGTTCCATAGAAAGGGAATAATTCTGGCATCTGTGCATGCCACTCAAGATAATTCAGTGGTGTTTTCTAAGGAGAGAAGGCCTCAGTGATGACATAAAGTTGCTGGAGTGAAGACTTGAAGCAGGTTATGAGGTACCAAACACATGGGCCTAGTGACAACTGACAATTCAACCTTATTGTTTTAGGTTACATTCCAATTTTGTCATGTTTTCTGTCTCATAATTGCAGGAAAGCTTTCATTGATTTGAGCAATAAGTGAAATTCATTGAAATGATAAAGGAAGCTTTGGGTCATTTAGGGAGCTTAATGAATAATTAGTCCAAATAATATACATTAATAATAATATACATACAGTCTCCTCAGTTTATCATCTTTTCTTTTTTCAAATTTTGTTGTGGCCACAGTGGGCTTTCTTGGAAAGTTTATTAGGAGATTTCCAGAGAATGGAGGAATGAGGGAGAGGTTTGTCTACGTGATCGATCCTTGCAGTATCCAGACATTAGAGTAGTTAACATCTATTGCACTTGGGCTTTTTGGTCTAGCTGCTGTGTTATGCCACAGCTTAGAAATCTTCCCCAAAGTAACATCTATAGATGTGAAGTTCTTGTGTAGACATTTATTATCCAACTAGGTGACATCATCAACATGAGTGAATGTGGGATTTGCCATTGCAAATTATTGCAGTAATTTGCCCTTCCAGTTTTAATATTTAGGGTGTAGTTTCCTCCTGGGGGGGGGAATTCTTTGGTGGTGTAGCAGAAAACCACACCTCCACCAAAACTGTCATGTTACCTAGTTGGAAATTGAAACATCTGCACGCAAACAACTAAGGTCAGAGAGCACCAAGAAGTCCACTGTTCAACCCTGAGATACACATACTCTCTTCTGTTGAGTCTGCAGATGGGCTGGTTTTACTATTCCAAGAATCTCTCAGCTCATATGTTATAAATCAGGAGTTTTGTTACAAATACTGGGAAGAACCAGTGAATGGCACTCCTCCAGAATCCACTGCAACGTTCTAGCGTTCCTCTGCCATCATGTTCATGCCGCGGGTTCTGTAAAGGTAGAAAAATTCAGCGCCGTTGCCAAAGGCATTTATTTATTTATTTAAACCTAATTAACTCATTTCGCTTCTCCATTTTGCAAGGCAGTTCCATTCATCATCCATGAGTTTTATAGTTTTGCTGCTTCTGGAGGACATTTTGCAACCAGATAAAGGAAGTCGGGTGGTAACTCTTGATGCTCCTGTGTGTTTAAAATGCAAAAGCTTTAAAAGAAAGTTAAATGGAGGTTCAGTCAACATTAGAAAACAAACTGGTGTGGGCGGATCTCTCTTGTGATCTGGTGTATAATTAATGCAGGGCAATAGATTAATTAATAGGATGCTCATCCGCTCCTGAAAATTAATGGAACTGTAACTTTTTTTTTTATAGCCGGTATTCAGTGGACATATGTATATGTTACTGTGACTTGTGTTCCTAGATGGTATCTATGCAAGAATGTACAACAGTGTTCTCATGATCTCTCTTCCATGTATCAAATCAACAAAATTAATGCCGAACGTATTATCCTACTTTTATGAATTACTTTAGCACCTCTTAGGTTGACGTATCACGAGTCCTCAGATTTCCTTTTCCTTTTCCTTGCTTTTCTTTTTGTAAAAGTTTATTTGACACTGTGGATAATCCGCACTGCCTGTATAACCCTCACACAATAACTGCCTTTCATAACTGCCTGGCTTACATCTGTACACCACCTTTATCCTCCAATGATCCCTGCAAGGTTTATTGATTTAAAAGGTTTTATGTGTCTGGTTGTTTCCTAGAGTTTGGAAGAGAAAAACAAGAGAAATGGGTTTACAAATAGACACACACACACACACAGACAAAAATAGACGCACAGATACACAGACACTGAACCCAAAGGACTTAAGTGGGCAGATGAAGCTGACTTATGCTGTGTCACTGCCAGGAGATAATTGCAGTCCTCATTAATCAGGAGACATTTGCAAGAGATGCAGCTTTCTCATACGGGATTTGATTCTGCTTTGATCTCCTCCTGTAGTAATTGACGAGGCAAGACCCTGAGCTAGAAATAACATTTCTAGTGATTTAATCTGCCATGGATGGTCCCACCAAACTTCAGCATGTGGGAAAAGTATATATGATAAAAGGGGGAATTTTCTTTTTCTTAACTTGAAAGATAGAAATGACACATTTGATGGACATCTTACTCTCATTTTATGCGTAATGCAGAATAGTGATGCAAATTTGCAGACAACACTAAGCTGACAGGAATAGCCAACAGTCAGGAAGATAGGCTTAGGATATAGAAGGATCTTGACAGACTTGAACACTGGGCGCTATCTAGCAAAATGAAATTCAATGGTGAAAAAAATAAGGTTCTACATTTAGGCAAGAAAAACCAAATGCACAGGTATAGTATAAGGGGTACCTTGCTCAATAGTAGTAACTGTGAGAGGGATCTCGGAGTCCTAGTGGACAATCACTTAAATATGAGCCAGCAGTGTGCTGCAGCTGCCAAAAAAGCCAACACAATGCTAGGCTGCATTAACAGAGGGATAGAATCAAGATCACGTGAGGTGTTAATACCACTCTACAATTCCTTGGTAAGGCCACACTTGGAATACTGCATCCAGTTTTGGTCACCACAATGTAAAAAAGATGTTGAGACTCTAGAAAGAGTACAGAGAAGAGCAACAAAGATGATCAGGGGACTGGAGGCTAAAACATATGAAGAAGAGTTGCTGGAATTGGGTATGTCTAGTCTAATGAAGAGAAGGATGAGGGGCGACATGATAGCAGAGTTCCAGTTTGACACCCCTGATCTAAAGTGTCCTTTAGTGGATGGAAATGACATGTCCAGTTGAACCAGGTACATTTTAATGTCCGTTTCAGTGCTCTTCAGGGAGGGAACTGCATGCGTGGAGCCCATGATAAATTTCATTTCCTAACATTTTGCACTTATCTGAAGTCTATCTATATATGTTATCACAGCTTTAACAAGCACCTTATAAGGTTCTGAGCTGGAAGGATTTGTCAAAGGAAGAAAAAAAACCGGAAAGGACAATTAATGTTTACTGCTTTAGGGCAAGAATTAACGACTAACCGTAATGGAGCCACACTGTTGTACATGCCACAACTGGCAAGATAAACCCTGTGGGAGATTTCTCGGTATGCCACTCTTCCGAGACGAATGGCATTTGAAGAAAAAAAATAATAATGCCAGCACTGGAAAGAAATGCCAAAAGTTGCAATTTGTGCACATGCTCCCACTAAACCTTTGACCCAGATAGCAAATGTTCTAGATTAGAGGGAAAATAGGGGAACTACAAATTGTCTTAACCCCATGTAGCAATTAATCCAATTTAGTCAAGCCGACATAACACACCTCATTATCTGAACCCTTTTCACTAGCAATCCTCCTGTGCTTTTAAGGTTTATGGCCTTCGGCAAACGCTGCTTAGTTAACCTTGTAAGTTTGATATTTATTTTGAGGGTTTTAAAGAAACAGGAAAGGGAAGGCTTGGTTTTCCTTTACTTCTTAAGGACCCCTGAGGAGCTGCCAAGTTTATTTCCCTCCCTCACCCCCATATCAAAAGAAAATGGGGAAGGGAGGAAATTTAACATAACCACAATACTTCAAGGCAAGTGATACTTCAAAGTAATAAAACTGGAACATCCTTGTTGATTTATTCCTAGTTATAAAAATGAGAACAAGGACTTTTTTAAAAAAAAGAATAAGTATTTTTTTTCTGGGTTGCATGCTTTTTTATGGAGGTATGTATTCTTAGGGGATGGATAGAAACCAAAACAGTTTGGTTTTTTATCTCTGGAATTTGTCATAGTGAAATTCTGCAAATAATTGTAGAATAAGACTAGTCTTTTATTTTCCATTACAGGTAGGACGCGACTTACGAGCACGATTGAGCCCCAAATTTTTGTTGTTAAGTGAGGCATTTGTTAAGTGAGTGTGGCCCCATTTCACGACCTTTCTTGCCACAGTTGTTAAGTGAATCACTGCAGTTGTTAAGTTAGTAACCTGGTTGTTAGGTGAATCTGGCTTCCCCCATTGACTTTGCTTCTCAGAAAGTCGCAAAAGGGGATCACGTGACCTTGGGAGACAGCAACGGTCATAAATATGAAACAGTTGCCAAGCATCTGAATTTTGATCACATGACCATGGGGATCCTGGAAAGGTCATAACTGTGAAAAATGGTCATAAGTCATTTTTTTCAGTGCTGTTGTAACTTTGAACGGTCACTAAATCGAGGAGTATCTTTTATCAAATCTTGAAGTGGGTAGCCTGGATCATTATACTATATGGTTGACTAATAAATCCCTTCAGATGACTTAGGATTTAGGATCTATTATGCTAGAAACATTCATGGATAGAAGAATTTTTTTCTCATTTAGAGTTCAGTGTTTGCTCTTGGCAAATAGAAACCTATAGGATGGGAATTTACATTGCCTTGTAAATTATTGCAAAGATACCTTTGTTTATTAATTGGGTAAATAGTGGAGACTATAAGGAGGATACTAAAACAAAAACAATGCTAGTATTTATTAGTAACAGTACTCTAGTGGTACAATTTAGTATAGCACAATAATAGTTTCTAAAGTGCCCAATAAATTAAAGTTACACATCTCTTTTTCACCCTCCTGTCACCCTATTTTCTTTTTGGATATGAAGATTTATTTTATTTTATTTTATTTTATTTTATTTTACTTTATTTTATTTTTTACTTTACTTTACTTTACTTTCTTTAGTTTATTTTCAAAAACTGAAACTACTGAAAACTGCGCTGTCTCAAGTAGTAGGGCTAATATTGTACATATATGATGGCACATGTTGTCAACGTCATTAATCACTTGAACAATTTTTCAGAAGAACAGTGTCCTGCCGACTGGCACCATGGTTGAGTTATCCATCACACTCATAGTTTGTTTGACTAAGGTTCATTGATCAAAACATATGAACGCTGCTGGGTTCATACAACATGCTGAGCCAAAAACAGAACCTGTCCATCATTCTGTCTTGTCCAGTCTATTCCAGCCTGGTGCTTTCCAGGTGTGCTCATTAGAAATTGGGATATAATACAACACATCTGGAAAAAAAGATGTTTCTAAATCCAGTGGTTGACGTCATGTTTTGGGAAACACACGAACAAGTGGAAAAGCAACAGCCTGAATGTCTTATTTGCCTCTGTCCTCTCTAATTTTTTCCTCTAATCATAAAAATTTCATTATTTGTTTATTTATTTACAGGTAATCTCAACTTACAACCATTTGTAACTGGTTTAGTCACTGTTTGAAGCTGAAACAGCGCTGAAAAAGTGACTTATGATCAGTTTTCAGACTTACAACCACTGCAACAACCCCAAGGTCACATGATCAAATTCGGGCACTTGGCAACTAGTGGATGTTTATGACAGTTGCAGCATCCGAGTGTCATGTGATCACCAGTTATAACCTTCCCATCTGGTTTCCGACAAGCAAAATGAGTGTGGAAATCCAGACCAGCTTAACCACTGCATGATTCGCTTAAAAACTCTGGCAAAAAGGCTGAAAAATGGGGCACATTGACTTAGCAACTGCCTTGCTTGACAACAGAAATTTTGATCTCAATTGTATATCAAGGATTACCTATATATCACACCTTTTAAATTTTTTATAGACAGCTAAAAGTGGCAAATCTACCTAATGTTCCTTCCACCTATTTTTCTCACAACAACAACGCTGTGAAGTGAGAAAGTCCCCCAGCCAACTTGCATGACTAAGATGGGACTAGAACTCACGGTCGCCCAGTTTCTCGCCTGGTGCCTTAAGTACCAACCAAAGTGACTCTCATATATATAACTTTAATTGGCTAACAACCATTCATAGTTTCTGCCATTTTGAAGTTGGAAACCGATGAAAACTATTTTATGATCTATAAAAGAGGCAGATTACATTTGTTTTTTAAAAAAAATACTCAAATTAATTCTACATACGAATTTGAAAAGCCCACATTCCATTCCACTCAAATCAAATCAATACAAATTGATTTTTTATTATGATCAAGGACTATCATAAGCATTCCATTCAATTTGAGGTTTTCATCACCATCCTCCAAATGACGTTTGCCATCCAAAGATTGCTATCCTTGCTCTAAAGTTAGAATAGCTTAAGATATACAGGCAGTCCTCAACTTGCAACAATTCATTTAGTGACCGTTCAAAGTTACAACAGCACTGGAAAAGTGATTTACGACCGTTGTTCACAATTACGACCTTTGCAGCATCCCCATGATCATGCGATCAAAATTGTGATGCTTGGCAACTGGTTCGTATGACTGCTGTGTCATGTGATCACCTTTTGCAACCTTCTGACAAGCAAAGTCAATGGGGAAGCCTGATTCACTTAACAACCAGGTTACTGACTTCTCAACTCTCTGTGATTCACTTAATAACTGTAGCAAGAGAGGTCGTGAAATGGGGCAAAAATTCACTTAACAAATGTCCCAATTAACAACAGGAATGTTGGGCTCAATTATGGTCGTAAGTCGAGAACTACCTATATAATATCCTCAAGCCTCCTTTGGGTTAGTCATTTTGGCTGGGTTCATAACTATAGCCTGTATGTATGACCTGTATATTCCCTATGAGATGTAGCCTGTTACGTTGCTTTGGACATAATATTGTGAAATCTTACTTGTAGCTTTAGAGCTTAGTAGTGTTTGTACTAGAGAATTATGCATGGACTGTGAAAAATTCACTGAAGCATATTGAAAGTAGCACACCATATTGCAATGTTCAAAGCTTGTCTTCGTCTCAGCCTAATGTTTTTACTAAAATAATATGTAAAGTACCTTGATTTTCTGAAAGAAAAAAATGGAATATAAATGAAGAACACTGAAACAGCTCTTCTTAGTCATTCAGTCTGGCACGTCCATCCACTCCAGTTGTGAAATGCTTATAGTCCTTGACTTATAACCGGTCGCTTAGTGACCAAAGCCCTGATGGACCTCGAAAAGGGACTTAAGACCCAGTTTCAAAGTTCATTGTATGGTTCCTCCCCTCACCGGTCACATGACTGAATTTTGGGCATTCAGCGGCTGACCATATTTATGGCTGTTTGCAGCACCCCATAATGACGTGATTGTGATTTATGATATTTTTGCTGGAAACCAATGCTGACTTCCAGTTTCTAGCAAAAATTGCCCCATAGACAACAATGAGTTTGCTTAATGACTGCTGGGCTGCGTTAACAGAGGGATAGAATCAAGATCACGTGAAGTATTAATACCACTTTACAATGCCTTAGTTAAGGCCACACTTGGAATACTGCATCCAGTTTTGGTCACCACGATGTAAAAAAGATGCTGAGACTCTAGAAAGAGTACAGAGAAGAGCAACAAAGATGATTAGGGGACTGGAGGCTAAAGCATATAAGGAACGGCTGCTGGAATTGGGTATGTCTAGTTTAACGAAGAGAAGGACGAGGGGGGACAGGATAGCAGTCTTCCAATATCTCAGGGGCTGCCACAAAGAAGAGGGAGTCAAGCTATTCTCCAAAGCGCCTGAAGGCAGGACAAGAAGCAATGGGTGGAAACTGATCAAGGAGAGAAGCAACTTAGAACTAAGGAGAAACTTCCTGACAGTTAGAACAATTAACCAGTGGAACAACCTGCCTCCAGAAGCGGTGAATGCTCCAACACTGGACGTTTTTAAGAAGAGACTGGACAGCCATTTGTCTGAAATGGTGTAGGGTTCCTGCCTGGGCAGGGGGTTGGACTCGATGACCTCCAAGGTCCCTTCCAACTTTACCATTATTATTATTATTATTATTATTATTATTATTATTATTATTATTATTATTATTATTATTATTATTATTATTATTATTATTATTAAAATCAAATTTGATCATCTAATGACCATGTTTACAGTCATCATGACTGTAATTTGGGAGCTCAGTCATGGTTGTAACCCAAGGACTACTTGTATGATGTCCTAACTGTGTTTGTTGTTACAGGCACCAAAACTAAGGAGCAGTTCAGAGATTGAAGATGTAAAATGCCTGGCTGTTCCATGCAAGAGACTGAATACAGGTAGTCCTTAACTTGTAACAGTTCGTTTAGTAACTATTCAAAGTTACAACAGCACTGAAAAAGGTTACCTATGACCGTTTTTCACGCTTACGACCATTGCAGTGTCCGCATGGTCGTCTGATCAAAATTTGGATGCTTGGCAACTGGTTCATATTTACAATGGTTGCAATCTTCTGACAGACAAATTCAGTGGGAAAATCAGATTCACTTAACAACCATGTTACTAACTTAACAACTGCAGTGATTAACTTAACAACTGTGGCAAGAATGGTTGTAAAATGGGACAAAATTAATTTAATAGCTGTCTCGTTTAGCAACATAAAGTCAAGGACTACCTGTATTGTTTTTAAAATAATATGGATCTGTTATCGAAGCCAGCAGACTCATGCCACGTAGCCTTTCAATTTGTTCAGGTTTTCCCCCCTCTGGTTTAGTATCATTGCCCTGAAAATAATTTAAACATAGACTGTTAATATTCATTAATTTAACCCCTGTGTGCCTTCAGCGCCTTTCATCCATTAATGGCGTCTTCCTCCAGATGAGCATTTTAAATTGACTTTATTCTTATGGAAATGTGATCTCCCATTAATCCAAGAAGATAGATTGGAGTCTGGTGTAAACTCAGCTGTTCTGTCAATGAATTTGCTGAATGTTTTCTATTTTTATTCTATTGCTGATGGGTCAAATTGTATGCTGTCTTCCCCCATCTCTTACAGCGGTAAAAGAATGCGATAGGAAATAAGTATTTTTTTTAAAAAAAAACTGTAGGAAATTCTTTTTCTCAGTTGTACACTAACAATGTAAAGGTTTCTCTCCCTCACCTCTAGACTTACTCTTACTTTTTGTTTTTATGCTTCTAGAAAAAGAAAGAAAAGATTAAATATCCGGCCGATGATACATTCATTAAATCTAAGGTTATGAGCAGAGAAGGTGTACTTAACATTGACACCTGTGTGACTTTGATAATAATACAGAACTATTATGGCTTTTCCACTACATGAAAAGACGTGGTGGGATTGTTGGCCCGAGGTGTGAACCCAGTTTGCACAACAAAGTGTGCATTTTGGAAAACCAAATGCAGATTTAGTGACTAGATTTGCTGAACCCCTGTGCTTCAAAGAGGCTGTCTATGCTCTCTCTCTGTCTCTCTGTCTCTCTCTCTTTTAATATTTCATTTTGAAACAACTTCATTCATTTATGTGTGTGTGTGTATTTTATTTAATAATAATAATAATATGATGATGATGATGATGATGATGATAATAATAGTAATAATAACGTTGGAAGGGACCTTGGAGGTCATCGAGTCCAACCCCCTGCTCAGGCAGGAACCCTACACCATTTCAGACAAATGGCTGTCCAGTCTCTTCTTAAAAACTTCCAGTGTTGGAGCATTCACCACTTCTGGAGGCAGGTTGTTCCATTGGTTAATTGTTCTGTCAGGAAGTTTCTCCTTAGTTCTAGGTTGCTTCTCTCCTTAATCAGTTTCCACCTGTTGCTTCTTGTCCTGCCTTCAGGCGCTTTGGAGAATAGCTTGACTCCCTCTTCTTTGTGGCAGCCCCTGAGATATTGGAACACTGCTATCATGTCCCCCCTTGTCCTTCTCTTCAATTCTGCTTTTCAACCAGCATCCTCAAAATGTCACCAAAGCAAACCGTATGATAAAAATAAAAAGCAATGGTTCCAATTCAAAGAACAGAACTCATATTATTTGTCTGCTTTCTCTTCTTGGGTTCTTTTTGACATGCCACTAGGGTGCTACGAGGACACAAGGCAGAAAGGATTTTAGGATCAGGATACTTTGATTTCACTTAATTGTTAGGTTTGGAGAACAATTTTCAGGTCTAATGATGCTTTGTTCCAATATTTTATTAAACATGTAGGTGAGATCTTGACAAAGAGGGAGATAGAGTTTTATCAGTTCTATAAATTGGCTGAGAAATGTCTTATCCTTTAATAAATCATCTTCAAGAGCCCATAGCACTTCCAAATAATCTTGGAATTCTTTAAACAATTTCAAGTGTTAAATAATGGCTTCCAGGAGTGTTCTGGAATATCAGATGACTACAAAATATGGCCTGGGGTTAGATGGGGGAAGAAGTATTAATTCTTCAATATTGTACATCCATATAAACCAACTCTCTGGGAGACTCATGGGGATATGTAGAATGGATATGCATAGTACATGTTAGATCAGCAGCCCCCAACCTTTTGGGCACCAGGGACCAGTTCCGTGAAGAAAGGTTTTTCCATGGACCATAGAGGGTGTGGTTTTGCATGCTGCCTGTATCCCATGGATGGGGCTTGGCTTGTTTGTGCGGCCCAGTTGCTGACATGCCATGGACTGAAGCTTGTCCACAGACTAGGAGTTGGGGACCCCTTTTTTATACCATAGAGTAACATTAAAGAATTTTATATATGTCATAAGGTCCCTCCTTAACGGAAGAATGGAAGGTGCCTTTGGATAGAGAGCCTTGAGTCTATGATTTGATTAAGAGCTTACATTAGGAATAAAGGCTGAAACAGATCCAAGTCTTACAGTATTTACATACTCTGCAGCTGCAGTCTCTGATCCTATTCTTTAGCTTCTCAGTGTGAAGAAGATCAATGACATTGAATAGAGACATAGAAAACTGAAGTCCCACCCTTAAACCCTTGGTAGACTTCCAAAGATTCTTGAAGACATAGTTCTTCAAGGAACCATTTGAGGACAATGAGATTGTCCTGTCCCCTCTTAGTGTCACCATTAAGATGTTGTTTTGACTATTATGGGTTGATTTTTGTGGTTTTTCTTGCTTGATATAAGCCCTCCAGGGTGTTTTGGAAGTTAATGGCATGCTAGCCATTATACCTAAGTGTTGGAGATCAATTGTCCCAATCTGGAGGAGGAGTCAAGTGGGAAATTAGTCTGGAATCATTACGTAAACAAAGGAGGGCAAGGTCTGACCATCCTCTGAAAGTCTTTGAGCCTTAGAAAGCTTTTAGTCTGGGGGGATTCCTGTGAAATAGTCGTAGAACAATAAGGTAGCTTGCTTGAACTTTCCAAATATGACTCTAGTTGTTCCAGCCTGACAGTGAGTGAACGGTTGAATAAATGAGTAAATACAGAAATAAACAGAGGTCAGATTACTAGTTTGAGTTCCCTGGAAAGATAGTTTCCTTGAGAGTCAGATTCATAAAGCGCACAGTTCCTGGAAGAGATTAGCTCTTGGGAAGTTCATAAGATGGTATCAGAGGCCAAGACAATTACTGGAGGCAATTTTTCATTCTGTCTTATCTTGGGCCCTTGGAGTTCAAGTAACACCAATATTTGTCAGAAGAAAGCCAAGCTCAGAGAGCATTAAAAGCCACAGCACTTCAACCCTGAGCTGCTTATATTCTCCACTGTAGCATCTTAATTTGTGCGTTACCACTTGGGATTTTAACTGTGTCTCTAGCTATCTTGACCCTTAACTGAATCATGGGCTATGTTTTTAGTTTTTAGTTCAACGTAACTAAAGTTAAGTAAGGTAAAATAAAGTAAAGTAAAATAAATGAAACTAAAAGTAAACATAGTTTTAGTTCAACATAAATATCATAGAATCATAAAGTTGGGAAGTATTTTGGAGGTCTTCTCGTCCAACCTACTTCTAGTCCATAATGTGGCTTTGGATAAATCTTTGGAACTAGTATCTTTGCTCTACTAGTGCTTAGTTGTGACTATCTTGATTATTTCTCCCCTGAAACTCTGGGTGGGACTGATCAGTGAAGATACAGCCTTCCTTCATCCTAGAAATAGTCGTGTCTTTTGAAGGGGACCAATGCAGTTCATGGCAACATTGCCTATTTGTTTTGATAAAAGCTTCTGAAAGGATCAGAAGAACTTGAGAGCGAGCAAAGTTAAACATCAGGAAAAAATTTGTTTATAGATGCATATATCTGTAGAGCAAAGGAGAAAAGGTGAATCAGTTTTGTGACACTGCTAAAAGCCTTAAGTAAGATCATTAATTCATGATCTGATGTGGAGATTGTAGGATCCTGGGATGTTGCTTCCATACCAAGGTGTGAGTTTATTGGTCATTTGGGTATTTATCTTTGAAAGCTGGGTCCATTTTTGAAATTTTCTGCCAAATTTGTAGGCAAAGAAATGGGGCAAGGGGCCGTTTCTCTGAATGTTATCAGGAGAAAGAAATTCTCCCACAGTTTCTAAGAGCAAGATTTGCCGTTAGTAACTCAAAGAAACAACACTTCTGAAAAATTCCCCCAGGAGGCAGCTTTCTAAAGGAACTACTCTTTCGTGAAATTAAAGAACTGGTAGGAAAAAAAAAAGTTAAAGGGGAATTTTTTTCCTTGGCACTAAGTCAGTTCTCCGAGCAAATGCTTCCTGATCTGTTGGTTAAGATATTCCGGTTTGTCTTCAGATGGTCTAAATCTCAACTTTTACATATTCTGGATCTGTGAAGAGTTGATTTATGTCATAAATGTGAAAACAGTCGTAAGTCTCTTTTTCCAGTGCTGTTGTAACTTCAAACGGTCACTAAGCGAATGATTGTAAGTCAAGGACTACCTGTAGTACTGTTTCTGTTTGCTGCAGTTACTGTTGTTGAGTCATCAGTCTTTCTTTTCCCGCAGTGGAAACTGAGGTAGTGCTCTTAGCAGTTGGTGATTATTTTATTGCCACTGTAAGGTCTATGTGTATGTGTGTGTGTGTTTTGCTTAATTCAGGGATGCTAAAACACAGTTTATTTTTAAATCAATCGTTGCACTGAGCAGTCAGCAAAGCAGAGCGCTAATTGGGTCCAGTGGAATTCCCATCCCCTTGGGCTCCTGGGCGCTTCGTTGAACCGAGCGCCAGATTAGGAGATGCAGGCAAAAGAAGGCAAAGCAAATGTATGCCAAGCAAGATGCCTCAACCCAAAGTGCATGTAATGGGAAAGCTTCAGTGGGTGATAATGAGTGAAATGAAGGAAGGCCCCTTCCTTTCCTTCCCATGCAAGTTAGTATAAAATCCTTTCACCTTTTCCGTCTCGTTTATTCGAACACAAGGAGCAATTTTTTATCATCAAAGGAGGAAGGAGACAAACAAAAGGAATCCTTGGTAATTTGCACAATGTACAGGCTTTCAAGGTGACTCTTTCTTTGCTAACTCCTACCCTGGGGTTGAATTTGCTCTGCCTGCCCTTGCAAGGATTGTTCTGATCCTGATTGAGTACTCTTGTCCTTCTCTCCCCTCCCCCTCCATCTTGTCCCCCAGACCCACCCTTGGGTCCATCAGTCCCCCCCTCCCCAGGAGGTCCTCAGCTTCATCTTTTCCTTTGGGGCCGGAGACCAGCAGTGCCAAACTTGAACAAGTCCCTAGGTTGCCTTGCGTACTTGGCAAAAAATAAATAAATAAAAAAAGGAGACTGACTTAGTGATTATCTCCTCAGCTCAGTTCCCTTCCTTGCTTTTCTCAAGTCTCTCCCTCCTTCTCTATTTATACCCCAACGCTTCGCAGCAAAAAAAAACTTGAGGCCGGGCCATTCCGTTTTTTGCTTTCGCTGGTTACCGTGGCAGCGTGCACATCTCTTTGCGTGCCGAAGAATGAAGGAAACTGGGAGGCAGTTGTTTCTGGCTGTTGCTTTTGAGAGGATGAGAGGGAAGAGTCTCGGCAGATCGGCTTCACGGCAAGGGGGAACCGGCTTGAGTTTAGAAGGCTTGCTCACTTGTGACTTACGTGAGCGCCAAGGTGAGAGAGTTTGTCTAAATCTAGCGTTCCCCTCTCGCAAAAAGTCTACGGGCGTTGTTCGGTTGCTGGCGTTTGCTTGTTCCTGGATTTGCTCATGAGAGAAAGAGAAAGTATGCAGAGGGTGGAATAGATATGCATATAGGAGCCTTGGATTCTGATCAGGTTAACTAACTGAGTTGATTAAGCCATTGCATGGGTGGAAGTTGTCCTTAACTAAGTCAAAGAGGATTGTAAGCGGCTTTCCTCCTAACTATCAACAGTGACGGAGAAGTGTCTGCTTGGTCACAATCCCAAGCCACGTGGACCTGTGTTTCTTCACATCTTAGTGGTTTCATTGTGTAAGAACAGAGACAGGGCTGTGTTAGAGAGCAGATACTACTCCTTGAACTGTATAGTTTCAAAGAAAACAAAAATATGAAGAAGACCAGACCGTTTCCATCCTGTTTGAGGTAAAGTTGGATGCCCTCTGCACATTTCCTGCAAGGTAAGATCTCGCCTTACTTGTGCAGGCTAAAGTTTCAGAAGTTACCCTATGCAATGTAAACCATGTGGTGGATGCTTCTCGGTTTCCACAGAGCTGTGAGAACTTGGCAAGATATTTGCACTGGCTTACTTGGTGTTGTAGTGCCTCTTTCAAGGGTTCCTAACCCTGCGTGGCCTTTATGAGTCTTGGTAAGTTTATTGATAAGAGAAATCTCCCAGCAGATTTATTTTACCCTGGTGAATGTAATAATCCACAGGCACCATCCATCCATGTGCCAGAAAAATATGGATGCAATGTTATTATTTGTAAAGCTCTGCACATGTAGTTTCTATTTTGCCATTTTCATAGAAAATAGCTTTTTCCTTTTGTGGCATTCTTAATGGAACACTAATGTAGTTCCCAGTCATATTGAGCTTTTCCTTAATCTTCCTGCTAGTCGTTTTACTTCTTCCTCCCTTTTTTAAAATAATAATAATAATTTCAACCCGACATACTGTGGGAAGGAAATTATGAAGTTTGGGATTCTGTCCATCAGCAGAATAATTCTTCCAAACCAAAATAAGATAGGAACAGATTTGGTGGGGCAGAAGAAGTCTGCCCAGGGAAGATTTTATTCAAAATTGAGCTGCATACTGTTAAAGCTTATAGAGAGAAAGAAAAACAAAATCCAGAATAATTTCCCCAGTGCATCTCTGTGAGAAGAACATTTATAGGCAGTGCTTGAAAATTGCTGACTCTTCCTGTTTGAGTTCTCCGTGCTTTTCCTTCTCTGTCATGTATTCTCATGGAGTTACTTTAAAGAAATGGAATTTCTCCTCCTCCTCCTCCTCCTTCTCCAATTTGCAATAAAAGATGTGTTTGGGAAGATACAGGTTTATGCCTCATTTTCTTTACAGGTAGTCCTCAACTTACAACCATTGGTTTAGTGATTGTACGATGTTAACAATGGCAATAGAAAAAGTGATGAGCATGAGTTAAAAAACAAACAAACCCAGGTCCAGCAGTGATCCATCTAGAAAGCATAGAATTGTGTTATTAGAAGACATGCTTGGTGACTAACAGAGGGATTGAATCAAAGTCACGTGAGGTACTAATACCACTTAGTAAGACCACAGCTAGAATACTGAATCCAGTTTTGGTCATTACACTATAAAAAAAAATGTTGTGACTCTTCTAGAGTACAGAGAAGAGCAACAAATACAATTAGGGGACTGGAGGCTAAAACATATGAAGAACGGTTACAGGAACTGGGTATTGCTAGTCTAGTGAAGAGAAGGACCAGGGGAGACATGATAGCAGTCATTGATTCCAATAATTGAGTGGGTGTCACAGAGAGGAGGGGATCGAACTATTTTCCAAAGCACCTGAAGGCCGAACAAGGAATAACGGATGGAAACTGATCAAGGAGAGATTCAACCTAGAAATGAGGAGAAATTTTTTGACAGTGAGAACAATCAACCAATGGAACCGATTGCCTTCAGAAGTTGTGGGTGCTTCATCACTGGAAGTTTTTAAGAAGAGCCTGGACTGCCACTTGTCATAAATGGTATAGCGTCTCCTGCTTAAGCAGGAGGTTGGACTAGATGACCTACAAGGTCCCTTCCAACTCTGTTATTCTTTAATTCTGATTGTGCTTTACCTCGACAAAGGCTTTGTCAACACAGAGACAATGCCATTTTCTTATCACAGTAGTTTGAGTTGCCTTGAAGCTCGTTCAGCAATTCCAACAGCTGGAACAGGAAATTCTGCTCTCGTTGAACTGTTGGGTGAAGCTTCAAAGCAAAACCGTGCAGCCCCATCACATTGATGTTAGAATCAGGGAGGCCATGGAGTGTCACAGGAAACTTCAATGGGATGTCAGAGCGAAATGTCCTTTGGAAACTTTGCATACAGGTACAAGTAGTCCTCAACTTAGAAGCATTCCTTTAGTGACCATTCAAAGTTACAACAGCACTGAAAAAAAATGATTTGTAACCATTTTTCACCCTGACAACCGTTGCGGCCTCCTTGTAGTCATGTGGTCTGAATTCGGGTGCTTGGCAGCTGGCATGCATTTGTGACATTATACACTATCCTGAGGTCACGTGATCACCATTTGTAACCTTCCCAGCCAGCTTGCGACAAGCTAAGTCAATGGGGGAGAAGCCAGATTCGCTTAACGACAGCACGACTCATTTAATAACTGCAGGGCTTTGCTTAAAAACTGTGGCAAAAAAGGTCATATAATGAGGTGCAATTTGCTTAACAGTGGTAATTTTGGGCTCAGTCGAGCAACTGTTTATATTTTTTGTTCATTTCATAGGGTCCTGGTTAAGGGCAGAGGCAGGAACCTTTTCGTAGCTGGAAGAGGATTTGGTTAGCTTCTTTTTCTATATGTCAGCTTTACTTAGTGCAGTGTTTGGAATTGTAATTCGCAGAATATCTCTAGTCAGCATGCTCAGAAGAAGTCTCGCTAGGCTGGTCTATGTTTTTGGGGCTAAAATGTGGATTTGAACTGAGGTATCTGAATTTTAAATCAAGGACTGCCACAATTTAAGTGTATTGAACACATAGACATTGCAAATCTGCCTGTCTGTCTGTCTAGGAAAGGGGTAGGCAACCTTGGCTCTTTTATGACTCGTGGACTTCAACTCCCAGAATTCCTGAGCCAGCCATGCTGAGGGGAAAGGGAGAGGTTTCCAAGCTGAGCCATGCTGGCTCAGGAATTCTGGGAGTTGAAGTCCATGAATCATAAAAGAGCCAAGGTTGCCTACCCCTGATCTAATCAATCACCTTTGCCAATCCTTTGCCAAAGTCAATAGAGAAAGCAGATTCACTTAACAACCCTGTTACTAACTGAATAACTTAAGTGATCTACTTAACTGTGGCAAGAAAGAGCATAAAATGGGGCAAAACTCACTGAACAAATGTGTCACTTAATAGTCGAAATTTTGGTCTCAATTGTGACTGTAAGTCAAGGACCATCTGTAGTGACATTTAAGAAATGTTCCTTAGGGTGAGTGACTGAAAATCATTCCGTTTCATTCACTGAGGATGATAGCTAGTTTAGTACAGGTAGTCCTCGAACTTAGCGACCACAATTGAGCCCACTATTTCTGTGGTTAAGTGAGACATTTGTTAAGTGGGTTGTGCCCCATTTGACAATCTTTCTTGCCACGATTGTTAAGCAAATCACTGCAAGTTAATAAGTTAGTAACGCGGTTGTTAAGTTGATCTGCTAAAGCCCATTGACTTTGCTCATCAGAAAGTCGCAAAAGGGGATCACCTGACCATGGGACACGGCAACGGTCATAAATATGAACCTGTTGCCAAGTGTCTGAATTTCGATCACGTGATCATGGGGATGCTGCAAAGGTCGTAACCGTGAAAAATGGTCACAAGTCACTTTTTTCAGTGCCCATGTCACTTTGAACGGTCACTAAATTTAATGAAATGTCTGCAAGAAAGCCGCCAAGCTCAGAGACCACCAAGGACCCCACAATCATTCAGTTTTCTCCCAACTGATTATTTACTAATGCTATTCTGCTCTAGCAACTTGTTCTAGAGGGGCCAAATAGATCAGATCGGTCCTTGGCTGACTGTCATAATGGTGGGAGATGGACAATTTGGGCTTTTGGTCTCACCCATCATTATTATGGGTAGCACTGAAGTTGAGATGGACAAGGGGAGAAGAGAGATTGTTTCATAAACTGGTTTTCTAAATATCAGCCCTGGAAAGATGCACTGATTAACTTCACCTATATTAAAATATGAAGTCTTTGTACAAGTCTTCTGCGTGATGTTTCTTTTTAAAGAAAAAAAAAAGTGATGCTTTCGTGAGTGAGCTGTAGGGAACATCCCCTTAACTTAGCTGTACAGGTAGTCCTCGACTTACTGAGGCCAACGTTTTCATGGCTGAGACATTTGTTAAGTGAACTTTACACATTTTACGACCTTTCTTGCCACAGTTTTTAAGCGAATCACTGCAGTTGTTAAATTAGCGACCCGGTTGTTAAGTGAATAGCTTCTTCATTGACTTTACTTATCAGAAGGTCGCAAAAAGTGATCACATGATCCCGGGATATGAATCAGTTGACAAATGTCTGAATTTTGATTATATGACTGACTATGGGGATGCTACAATGGTCGTAAGTGTGAAAAAAGTCATAAGTCACTTTTTCCAGTGCAACTTCGAACAATCACTGAACTAATTGTTGTAAATCAAAGACTGTCTGTATAACGTGGCTGGGGGATATGTGCAAATATCCTCTTTTTCATTGTACGTCTACCACACTAGTGGTACTCTGCACTCTCCCTGGCTTTCCACTCGTTTTAAATTAAGATTAATTCAAAGGAAATTAAATCCAAGAAAAATCGAAGCAGAAGACTTTTTCAGATAGTGAGCAAGACCCAACCATAAAGCTTGCAAGCTAAGCTGATTGAGTACAGTGGGACAGAAAAACATTAACAGGAGCACTTTTTCAAGCAGGAAATTTTTTTAAAAAAATACTTCCAGAAGAAATTTAAAAGTATCATGGTTTGCTGTGGATGCATCTTGAACACTGAGTACAGTCCTTGTCTGTCTGTGACATTCCTGAGAATTTAAAGAAGAGCAGAGTCTAACTTAACTGATCACCTCTATTTCCATCCAGGGAAGTTAAACTCAGGAACCCCACCCCCCCAAAAAAAAAAATAATTATTGAGAAAATTGGCTGGAAACTAGATGGGCGATGGGAGTCATAGCGAACAGCAGTAGTGCGTGAAACTCTTTAGGAAATCGGTTATAATTTTGTGGTTGCCTCTTCTCTTCATCCCCTCCCCTTGCTTTCATTCTGTTCCCCCCCCCATTCTTTTCCCATCTCCCCCAATAAATGAATAAATCAGGATTCAGCACCACCACCATGGAAATGACAAAGAGGAGGAGAAGTGATTCTAAAAAAAGCAGGCTTACCACCCAAAGGAGAAAAAATACAGGGCTCACTTGTTTGAAGGCGATTAGCATTTGAATGAAGTCCCCCCCCACATGATGGTTGGTTAAGGTGGCCTGGAGAACAAGGAGGAGAGAGGGGGAAGGGAGCCTGGGACAGTGGATTCTTTGCAAAGTTTGCAGAGCATTGAGGCTATGACATGGACACACCCTTTCTTCTGCAAACTGCAGCTAGTGTAGCTTCTGCATATATATACATGTGCAGAATTGCGTAGGGAAGCTGTAAGCAGTTTCCTCTGCCTTCTAAAATACGGGCTGTAGGGGAGAAAGACATCTACACAATAGCTTCCTAGTAGTGTGAACCCCGGGTGCCTATATTCTCAGGCACTTCGTTTCCCCCCCTCCCTTTGCAAAATGTCAGTTTTAGTGAATACTTCTCACTGAGCTAATCCACAAGAGCAAATGAACTGTAGCAGTTAATCTATCGTATGGGAAGCGTGGACTCCTGCCGTTCTTCTCTTCTCATAGAGTTTCCGGTCATGGAGCTAGGAAGCCCGGAGGCTGAGACAGCAAGTTGGCAAAGTAAAACAGCCGACTGGCAAACTCTACGAAAAGGGAGTTCAGATCCCAGAATAGGCTGATTGGTAGAACCAGCAATTCCTAAAATTGTAGGGAACTCAGATGCTCCTGTCTGTGTATCTCTCTGCCATACAGCTACTCCTCCACTTACGACCACTATTGAGTCCAACATTTCTAGTAGTAGTAGTAGTAGTAGTAGTAGTAGTAGTAGTAGTAGTAGTAATAATAATAATAATAATAATAATAATAATAATAATAATAATAATAATAATAATAATAATAATAATAATAATAATAAAGTTGGAAGGGACCTTGGAGGTCATCTAGTCCGGGAAGGAAATCCATACCACTTCAGACAAATGGCTGTCCAGTCTCTTCTTAAAAACCTCCAGTGTTGGAGCATTCACCGCTTCTGGAGGCAGGTTGTTCCACTGGTTAATTGTTCTCACTGTCAGGAAATTTCTCCTTAGTTCTAGGTTGCTTCTCTCTTTGATTAGTTTCCATCTGTTGCTTCTTGTCCTTCAGGTGCTTTGGAGAATAGCTTGACTCCCTCTTCTTTGTGGCAACCCCTGAGATATTGGAACACTGCTATCATGTCACTCCTCTTCATGTATACTGAAAAAATATTGCAAGGGATTGTAAAATTCAGTAGGAAAAATAGTTAAGGTCACTCAAGGTCACCCTGAAAAAAACAAGCAGGTTCCTGAAGCATATTGTTGAACCAGAATTTTAGAGAAGAAACAATGAAAAGAATGCAAAACCGGTTGATTGTTTATTTCAAACACAAGCAGCCTAGTTTAAGTGACCTCTTTATAGCGGCAACTAAATTAGTATTTTTTTTCCCATGAATTGTTTGCTTTTAGCTATTAGCTGTGCCAAAAGTTTAGCGAACTCTCAAACCACTGATGTTGTATCATATGTAGTTTCGAAATCAATCTAAATTTATTCATGGTTCAAAAGACCGAACATGTAATTTTATAATTGTTTGCAATTGTTGAGATATAACCTGGCTTTTTACCCAGGCCTTTGGGGAGGAGATTGAGACACCTTCCTTCATTCCATCTGGTCTGTTGTGCTTGCCTTCTCGTATCTTTTATTGATTTTATTGTGATTTCTGTAATCTCTTTTTTTGATTGTTGTGAGCTGCTGAGAGTTGTTGGTACTTGGGTGGCAAGCAAATGTAATCAATTATTATTGATATTATAGCATGCCACATGTCATTAGCAATAACATAGGTATCTAGTGCAGTGATGGCGAACCTTTTAGAGACCAAGTGCCTAAAAACTGGCCCCGCCCCCACTTGATCCCTACCCCCGTTCCACCCCGCCTGCCCACAGGGCCATTCGCCGCCTCCAGGGCCCGCCGCAGATCATCCAGGAGCCCAGCAGCGCCATGGTGGCCACGCCCTCTCCCCGCACCCTGCAGCATCAACTGTGCATGATGAGGCATGAGAGCAGAGTCTTGTCTACGCTGCCTGGCTGCCATGTTCTTGGCTGCGCTGCTCCACATGGGCCACGCTTGGAGGTGACTCTCCTCCAGGGGGGATGCTGGTGAGGAGGGGGTCGCAGGGGGAGGCAAGGCTGGGGCAACAGCACGTGTGCCCACAGAGAGGGCTCCCGAGTGCCGCCTCTAGCACCCGTGCCATAGGTTCGCCACCACTGTTCTAGTGGATCCATTTTGGAGAGAAAGACTTAAGAGACTCTTTTAAGACTTAATAGATTCTTAAGTTATCCCTGCTTTCGCAGCTGTTTTGTTGCAAGAAATACTTCAGGGGTTTACATTGAAGGGTGATACAATCTAAGTCTAAGAGGTTATGAAAATAGACAATTAGTTCAACTAACATAGTAAAGTCTGCCTTTACTGCTGAAGATTATTCAACCCATTGTCTAAGGCCTCCTTGTGTACAGGGACTGTACATCAATGTTTTAGCTTCCCAGGGGCTTCAAGAGGCAAGTCGATGAAATTATCATAATTCAATGTTCTACCACCAAGTATGCTAGCCGTAACAAAGGAGCTTTTTTCAGGAGGCAACTGGACTTTCTTGTTTTTCTTTGAAGACATTTCACTTCTCATCCAAGAAACTTCTTTAGCTCTGACTAGATGATGGGGAATGGAAGGATTTATATTCCTTGCAGATAGCTGGTCATTTGCATTCTTTTAAAGAGTCATTGAAGCCATTTGGAGGTACACCTGTGTTTTCAGGGTCACCTGAGTAGTGCAAAAATGTGTGTGGAGTCTTTTTGGCTTCAGGATGTTTCCTGCCCTGTATCCCTTCACTGTTGAGGACAGGCGCAGGCTGTTGGGGATGAGTCTGTGTTGTCTGCATCCCAAATTGAAGCTCAAATGGTACCTGGAGTCTGCAATGCTTTCTGGAAATCCGTTGATACTCCCTCACCATTCGAAGGATGTTCATCCCAAAGTGCATAGCTAAATGTCTATGGAGATTCTCAGTCATCCAGGTCATGGTTGTCCCAAAGGTGCTTTTCCAAAAGCAACTGGACTTCCTTGTTTTTCATTGAAGAAGTTTCACTTCTCCAACAAGCTTCTTCAGCTCTGACTAGATGGTGGGGAATGGAAGGATGGGAATGGAAAGCACCTTTGGGACAACCGTGACCTGGATGACTTAAAATCTCCATAGACATTTATGCTAGACGTAATGTGAAAATGATCATGCTCCTTATTCCTGAGGTTGTCCATATGGTACTTTGGTGAACATGAACGTCCTAGAATGGGTTTTATATAATTTATAGCAGTGGTCCCCAACCTTTCCGTCTGTAAGGACCTGCCTCAGTTAAACCTCCCAAGAAAGCAGAACTCTTGAAACTTGCATTGTCTCAACAGGAACTTTTATTGGAAGGTATTGACAGCAGGATAGTAAGGCAGGATCTGAAGATTTCCCGTGAGGAATGTTATATTAAAAGAACCCTTTCAAACCCCACCCCAACTGTTCAAATTGAGCCAATCCATAGGTGTCAAATTGCTGTGAGAAAGAACCAAAAAGGCGCAGTTCTCAAGGTTCTCAGGTTTCTCCTCCGCTTGGAGATAAGGCAAATGGCCGGAGGCACATTCCATTCTCACCCCAAGAAAGATCCTTCAAAGAGAGTAGAACAAAGCAAAGGAAGTACACTGCAAAATACCCCTAGGTCCCTATCCCCCCATAGAAGGGCAGAACCCAGAAATGAAAGTATATAGGAAAGCAAGGTAAAATGCATAGGTGTTCTGATACCGGCTTTGTGGCTTAGCAGCGGCATGTGTGCACATGCCCTCCTGCTTGCACAAAAGCTTTGCACGCAAGCATGTGCGCCCACCGCTCACACAAGTGGAGCCGCACACACTTGCCTGTCCCTTGTGTGGCCCAGTTCTGAAAGGGCCGTGGCCTGGTACTGGGCCACAGCCCAGGGGTTGGGGACCCCTGGTCTGTAGGTCGTAAAATTAGGTTGGTTATGTGGGGACCTGTTAATGACTGGCACGACTTATGACCATAATTCAGGGTTCAATAAGGTTGCAAGTTGAGGATTACCTGTACGCATTTACAGTACAGGTAGTCATCGACTTAAACAATTTGTTTAGTGACCATTTAAAGTTACAGCGGCACTGGAAAAAGTGACTTATGGCTGTTCTTCAGACTGAGGACCATTGCAGCATCCCCACGGCCAGGTGATCAAAATTCAGACACTTGGCAACTGACTCATATTTATGACAATTGCAATGTCCCGGGGTCACAGGATCACCTTTTGCAACCTTCTGACAAGCAAAGTCAGTGGGGGGGAAAGCCAGATTCACTTAACAACCGTGTCACTGACTTAACAAACTGCAGTGATTCCCTTAACAGCTGTGGCAAGAAAGGTCATAAAATGGGGCAAAACTAATTTAACAACTGTCTCACTTAGCAACAGAAATGTTGCATTCAGTTATGGTTGTAAGTCAAGGGCTACCTGTATCTCTTTACTTCATAATAAGATATTAAGAGAGGCCACTTCTACATTATAAGTCACAGGATCAGCTCTGCAAGGCGCCTTGTTATTTTTCCTTAGGCCAGAGGTCTCCGACTTTTTGGGCACCAGGGACTGGTTCTGTGGAGAGAGGTTTTTCCGTGGACCAGAGGGTGTGTGGTTTTGTGTGCTGCCTGCATCTCGCAGATGGGGCTTTGCTTCTTTGTGCGGACCGGTTGCTAGCATCCCGCGGTTCAGTACTGGTCCACGGACCGGGGGTTGGGGATCCCTGCCTTAGGCTACACGTTCTGCTTTTCTAGGCTCTATCTAATAGGTTTAAGCTATCACAGCATCAGCCGCTTTTGACAGTTTTCCTAGTGATAAATGGTCCAGAAGGTTTAGAAATTCATGGTAGTAATCTAAGAGTTACAGGGAATATCACGTTTTCTAATTTCACCATTACAGTTTCCTTGGCTACAGAACATTTTTGCATACTGGTACAAGATGCTTTCTTGCTATAATTATTCTGGTAATTTAGGGTTTTACAAGAGGAAAACTTGGGAGCAAAGGCTGATAAATTCTTTTTGTATTCATTACTAAAATGAGTAACAAGAGAAGGAGAATTTTTAACTTTATCAATTAACCTGTACAATTTGCTTTAAATTGAGAGCAGACTGCAACTGTGGAGATCTTGCAATTGGTTGGAATAGTCTGTGCGTCCTGGATAATGTTACTGAATTGATGTTGATGCAGTCAGGGTGGTGACATTAAATACTTCTCAAAGTCTTGCCTTCGACCTGTATTCATTGCTTATTTATTTTTAACAAGTTAAACATTTGTGGTTAGGTGAAATAACATGTAAACTATCCTGGAAGGAGCTACTGGAATTACTACGGATATTCAAAAGCTTCTGAAAAATATTTGCTTTTTTAATGGTTTGAGTTCATACTTTGTGCTCATTTGTTATTGGATACGTTTTGTTATGGCTTAATGCGGTATGGAAACTAAGCCATTATTGCTTGAACATCATGTGACGGTTCACCCAGACTTTTACTCATATTTGAAAGCTCAAGCAGAGAGTTGAAGACCCAGCTCTTAGGGAAGCTAGCCCTCTCACTAATAGAAAATTTATCATTAGAGGTGAAAACCAGCAACTGCCAATACTAAGTCAGTCCCCAGGGTTGAATCTTATGTTTTTTTCCCTCCGTTTTTGTAGAAGAGCAGGCAGAGCTGGGGGCAGAGTTAAGCCCATCAGCAGCACCGTGTCCTTACGCTGCCACAAATGGTGCATATCCAACCCCTCCTGAATTCCGTTGACTGTTAGATCTGGTGCCAACTTAATAGAATAGAATAGAATAGAATAGAATAGAATAGAATAGAATAGAATAGAATAGAATAGAATAGAATAGAATAGAATAGAATAGGAATAGGGCTGGAAGGGACCCTGGAGGTCTTCTAGTCCAGCCCCCTGCTCAAGCAGGAGAACCTACACCAGTGATGGCGAACCTTTTAGAGACCGAGTGCCCAAAAACCGCCTAGCCCACCCCCGTCCCTGCTCTGCCCTGCCCACTGGGCCACCCACCACCTCCACGGCCTGCCATAGATCACCCAGGCAGCCCAGCAGCACCATGGTGGCCACGCCCATGCCCCGCAGCGTCATCTGCGTGCGATGGGGTGCAAGGGCGGAGTCTTGTCCCCGCTCCCCAGCTACCATGTCTTTGGCTGCGTTGCTTCGTGTGGGCCGCGCCCAGGGGCGACTCTCCTCTGGGGGGGTGCTGGTGAGGGGGCCATGGGAGGAGGCGGGGCTGGGGAGACAGTGCGTGTGCCCACAGAGAGGGCTCTGAATGCCGCCTCTGGCACCCGTGCCATAGGTTCGCCACCACTGACCTACACCATCTCAGACAGGTGATTGTCTAGCCTCTTTTTAAAAATCTCCAGTAATGGAGCGCCCACGATTTCTGGGGGCAAGCTGTTCCACTGGTTGATTGTCCTCACTGTTAGGAAATTTCTCCTTAATTCCAGGTAGCTTCTCTCTCCTTGATCAGTTTCCAACCATTGTTTCTCATCCTTCCCTCTGGTGCTCTGGTGAACAACCTGACCCCTTCTGCCTTGTGGCAGCCCCTCAGATACTGGAATACTGAACTTTGGATACTGAATATTGAACTTTAGTTGACTAGAATCTGGTGTACAGACTTTTAACAATAAACTTTCTGAACTACAATTTAACGTACGGACCTGATCCTTTGCGCACAACAACTTTGCACTGCAGGGCCTGAAAGCTGATACTTTCTGAGTAGGAGGAATGGTTTACATTTGGGCATTACAGTATCACTGTAATAACTTTCTCTAGTCTGAGTTTCTTTGCATTTACCTTGGATTCTTCTACTACAGTGGCTTATGGCTAAGCACTAAATGTGTACCAAGCCACTGCCAGTGAATCAAGTCTTTCCTCTAATTGAGGGGTCTTCAAACTCGGCCCTTTTATGACTCATGGACTTCAACTCCCAGAATTCCTCAGCCAGACACGCTGGCTGAGGGATTCTGGGAGTTGAAGTCCATGAGTCATTAAAGGGCCGAGTTTGAAGACCCCTGCTCTAATCGGTTGTAGATCTCAAGGTCTTTAGAGAGGATAGTTTTTGAGTTCACTTTGGAAATAGGTTCGATTGAACCAACTAATGATCACTGAACTATTGTATTACCTTACGTCTTTGATGCTTTTCCTTAGCAGTTGGACCGAACATGATTTTCTCCTTTTGCCAATGAATTCAGGTGAACTTCAGCACTGTGTTCAGACCTCCTGCTAATATGTGCTTGTTTTTGCTTAGCACAATGGATGGACTGTGAAACCTGATTTATGGCTGAACATTACCTGTAAACCTAGCCGTAGTAGAATATTCATGAAACTATGATAGAATATTCATCAGAGTATTAAAAGAACAGAGTAGAACAGAGGCTGCTGGAATCCCAGATACCTCTGGAAGTTCTTACAAAATTATAATTATATTTATTCAAGAGATTCAATAAATATTACGATTTTAAAAGAAATTTATTTATTTGTATTTTTTCAAAAAAAAATATTAAAACATGATTAAACCCTGGAAAAGAAGAAAACGTTAGAAAGAAACTTAAAAGTGACTCTGTCTTAGCTCTCTTTGGTATAAGGGAAAGGAGAGGAAAGGAAAAGGTCAGGCTTTCAAGATTTATGGAATCTATTTCCAGACTGACCTATTTTGAAGGGCTGACATCCTATGAGGTTCTCTGGCTGAGAGTGGATTTAACTCTGGGTCTTACTGCTACCAGTCCAACCCCTTAGCCAGACATGATTAACCAGTAATAAATAGGAATTATATAAAAGTTTAGTTAAATGTAAATGCTTTCATCTTGATTTACACCACTTCTTTTCTGAAAGAAGCTTCAGGTAGTCCCTGACATACTAATTGAGCTCAAAATTTCCATTGCTAAGCAAGACGGTTGTTAAGTGAGTTGTGTACCACTTTATGACATTTTGACTACAGTTGTTAAGTGAATCACTGCAGTTCTTAAGTGAAGTTTGTGGTTGTTAAGCGAATCTGGCTTCCCCCATTGAGTTTGCTTGTCGGAAGCCAGCTGGTTGATCACATGACCCTGGGACAGTGCAATTGCCATAAATATTTGCAAGGTGCCTGAATTTTGACAATGTGACTGTGGGGATGGTGCTACGGTCCTAAGTGTGAAAACCAGTCTTAAATTACCTTTTTCAGTGCTGCGGTAACTTTGAACGATCATTAAATGAATGGTTGTAAGTCGAGGACTGTCTGTATACTTGACTGATGATCATAATGGAGCCTGGCCATTATGGTCAGAAGTCACAACGACTGCTAAGTGACTTCTTAAGTGAAATGCAATCATCTCTCACACAAATCTCCATCCTTGCTATTTCTGAAGCTTTCATTAAATGAACAAATAGGTCATTAAGCAGGGTATGGTGGGCATCAGGTGCCATTGGGGAGGCCCTAAGAGGCCTAGCGCAGGTCCCACTCTGGGCCCTGCAAGGCCTACCCCGCCCTCTGAGGCACCCCATGCTCCACTTCCCACCCCTCAGCATCCCCTCAGGCCTAAGGCCTGACCCAGTGGGACAGGGGGAGATAGGTGCGGGGGGGGGGGAGCTGCAGTCGGTTGTAAGGGAGAATAATTGTGAAGGCACTACAGTGACTGTAACTTCAGAACTGGGTCATAAGTAGCTTTTGTGGGGTCTGCTATAATGGTCGTAAGACAAGGACTATCTGTACTGTCAGATTCTGTTTTGAGTATGGGCCCATGAATGAAGAATTATAAGTTCTCTCTCTCTCTCTCTCTCTCTCTCTCTCTCTCTCTCTCTCTCTCTCTCTCTCTCTCTCTGTGTGTGTGTGTGTGTGTGTGTGTGTGTGTACACATATATAGAATTATCATATAAGATCTCTTTCTCGATATATAGATATATATATTCTGGTTAGGCCTTAATATTCGGGGAAATGCGGTACTAAATGCATCTTAACTGGGGCTTATTTTTGGGGTGGGGTTTATATTACAATCATCCTAAAAATCACGTTAGGGCTTATTTTCTGGTTGGGTCTTATTTTTGGGAAAATGCGGTGTGTGTGTATTGTATATATTGTATGTATGTGTGTGTGTGTGTGTGTGTGTATATATATATACACACACAAACATATATTCTCTTTTTTCTTTGTATGTGTGTGTGTGTATATATATATATTCAAGATGGTAACTTGAAAAAAATAATTGAGCAACCTCATTCCATTTTGTTTTAATGTGTAGAAAGCCTTCTCTTGTTTCCTTTTATCCATCCAGCACAAGTAATATAACTCTCAGTTCATTTACTAAAATAAAGTCTATGGCTCAGAGGCACACAAACCACAGATAATACTTTCATAAATTCCCGGAACAGGTGCAGAATGGAGCACACTCTTTATTGAAATTCTGTTCATTTGAGCTTTGGGATGCCAAGAGCTGTTTCAAGCTTTTTTTTTTTTAATGACATATAGAACTCTGTTGTGCCCACAGCAGTTATTCTTTTCAGAAGACCTTTGTAAGGAATCAGTGACACTTCGTGGAGGCGTAATATGGCCAACTTCATAGTTTCTTTTAAAAAATGCAGTTATTGTGTGTTTCTGTTTCAGTGACAAATATACGGTAGCTTCCCAGTAGGAACTACATATTTGAAGATGACACTGCCTAGTTTTAATATGTTGCAGAAAAGAAATGTATGGTTGATGTGTCTCTTTTTGTTGAAGTCCAGCTGATGTTATTCAACTTGCTTTGTGCTCAAAATGCCCATCACCACCACCACCACCAGATTATTCTTTTGATTGCTGTTATTAAGTATTTATGAGTATATAAGCCATTTCAGTCCAGGCTACTTTAAGCAGTACACAAAACAACAGCTGGAGCCAATGTAATAACGATAAAATATAATATAGTTATAGTTATGAGAGCCCTAGTGGCACAGTGGTTAAAATCCAATATTGCAGGCTGCCTACAGCCTAGAGTTCAATCTTGACAGGGCTCAAGGTTAACTCAAACTTCCATCCTTCTGAAGTCCATAAAATGAGGATCCAGATTGTTGGGGGCAATATGCTGCCTTTGTAAACTGCCCAGAAAGTGCTGTAAAGCAAAGATCCCCAACCCCTGGTCCACAGACCAGTACTGGTACACGGCCCATTAGAAACCAGGCCACACAAGTGAGCAAAGCTTCATCTGAGCATGCACTAAATTACTATGGGGCAATATGTAAGTGCTACTGCTGTTGCTATATGCTAACATACAATAAAATTATAATTAATGGAATTAGTATTCCTGGCACCAGGAGCTATATCGTATTCAGGTGCCAAAGGATTTCTGGAATAATGTAGTTTTTTTAGCTTCAGGAAGACCAGGACCAACCCTCTGATGGAACCAGATCTAAAAGTGGGGCAGATATTTATTTATTTTATTTTTTATTTATTTAATTTGATTTGTATCCCGCCCTTCTCCTTACCGGACTCAGGGCGGCTGACAGCCTTATAAAACCAGTATTTACAATAAATATCAATTTAAAACCAGATTAAAAGAAAATATTTGTAAAGGCCTAATAATTAAAATTTCCCTTAAAAACCCCACTAAAATTCCCTAGGCCAATCCCGCTTGTTGGAAAANAAGGAGGGGAGATCCGGGATCACCCGGATCTCTGGGGGTAGTTCGTTCCAGAGGGTGGGGGCTCCCACCGAGAAGGCCCTCCCCCTGGGGGTCGCCAGCCGGCACTGTCTGGCTGACGGCACCCTGAGGAGACCCACTCTGTGGGAGCGTACCGGCCGATGGGAGGTAACCTGCGGCAGAAGGCGGTCTCGGAGATATTAGTCTTCTCGGTATACATTTTTTCTCGTAAATTTCGGCTACTCTTTCCTTCTCCCATCCGGTTTTCCTCTTGACACCCTCCATGGTCTCATTCTCTCTCCCCAAAGGAGCAAGCAGTGAGCAAAAAGAAAGATACCAGAATTGAAATGATTTCTTGCAAGGAGTGATTTAAATTTGGCTAAAGACAGCATGTAGCCCTACCTCTTTTAGCATGTTGATCATAAGGTGGATTTTCGACTTTTTTCTTTCCTTTTCAACTCAAGTCTTATGAGGGCGTTATTGCTCCCTGCCGCTTACCGCCTTTTTGGCTTCATTTAATTTATAGAACAGTGAGTTTGTTCCTTATATTTAATCCTCCAAAAGGTGTTTTTTAAAAAAAAAACCAACAACAACACATACACATAAACACCTACCTTTTTGGTGCTTTCTTTTATGCATTGATGTGGGAAACTGTATTTATTTATTTATTTAAATCCTGATTTTATTTTATTTTTATAAGTAACTCAGGACAACGAACATACCTAATATTCTTTCCTCCTTCTGTTTTTGGTACAAGCCTGAGAGGGAGTGACTGGCCCAAAGTCAACCAGTCAGCTTTCCTGCCTAAGGTGGGTCTAGAACTCACAGTTTCCCAGTTTCTAGCCTGGTTCCAAACTGGCTTTAGTCACGATACGTGCTAGGAAATAGTCACGATACTTGATCAATACCCTATTTGTTGAGATACGTTTTTCAAATAGGTAGCAAACGTCTAAGCATCTTTATGATATGTGTAATAAAGCCAATTGTAGATGTGATAAAACATCTTTTTTTTTGGGGGGGGCATATTCTTAAATTTAATTTAATTTAATTTAATAATTTAATTTATATACCGCCCTTCTCCCGTAGGACTCAGGGCGGTGCACAGCATATTAAAACAGACAAACAAAATACATCAAAGAACAAAAAAAACCCCATAAAACCAAATTAAAAGCCAAATATTAGAAGCTGTGTGTCAATTAAAATTTTCTTAAAATCATCCCTACCTAAAATCCTCCCTAGNTTGAGGGCGCGGCGGAAAGTAAGGAGATCCGGAATCATCCGGATCTCGGGGGGTAGTTCGTTCCAGAGGGTGGGGGCACCCACAGAGAAGGCCCTCCCCCTGGGGGTCGCCAGCCTACACTGCTTGGCCGACGGCACCCTGAGGAGGCCCGCTCTGTGGGAGCGTACCGGTCTATGGGAGGGAATCTGTGGCAGAAGGTTACCTGTGTTAGGAAGTTTTATAAGATTAGCATGTAGAATATGGAATTCAGAACATCAACGATCCTTCTCAGTCCTGCGGGGCCCTCATCTTCCTTTGAGTTTTTTTATGCTCTAACAGTGGGCAAGGACTTAACAATTCTACCGATTTTTCAATTCTCTCACTAAACTTTGTAGGACAGTAAAGTGAAGTTCCCAGGTGTTCTGCTTTAAATTATTGATGGTGAGAGCCTGGTCTAAGAAGTCAAAGACCACTTTGGGAATGTTAATGAGTGAAGAATGGGTGCCTTGAAATCTTAATGGCAAAATAATAAGGTTTTCTGCAAAGACAGTTGCTCAATAGATTCACCCCAACTCATGAGAATAGCTACATACTTTAGGAACCTTGTTGTAAGGTTTTGTTTTTTTTGTGTGGTTGTTCAGTTGCTAGGTCACGTCTGATTCCTGCGACACTATGGTCCACAACATGCCAGTTCCCCCCCCCCCCAATCCTCTGGTGTCTTCTCGGAGTTAGCTCAAACCGATGTTCATAGTGATGATGATACCATCTAACCATCTCATCCTCTGCCGTCCCCTTCTCTTTTGCCTTCAACCTTTCCCAACTTCAGGGTCTTTTCCAATGAGTCTTCTCTTCTCATTTGGCGGCCTCGTTGCAAATAAGTGTTGGTAAAAACTTTTTTTTTATTGGATTAAGCTTTTATACTTAATTAAGACTGTCCTGCCTGACTTGTTCTCAGTACTAGTTACTCTCTCCGAATTGTAGGCTGCAATTTGACCTCCAAATTCTTTCACCTCCCAAGTTGTGCTAATAAAATTTGGTGGCAGCAAAGCAGCCATTTCTGCTAGCATCCCTCCTCCCCCCCCCCATTTTTTTTCTTTGCAAATTAAGCCTTAAAATAATTTTGCATTGCCTCTGTACATTGTCTCTATTAACCCTGCTACACCCCAGAATTAAACAAAGAGCTGAAAATGTCATTGCTGCCCACTGCATTGGCATTGCTTACATAGAGAGAATCACAAATGTGACTTTGGGGAAGGAATGCAGTGGTAAGAAAACATGAGTTAAAGAATAGCAATAGCACTTAGAGTTATATACCGCTTCACAGTGCTTTACAGCTCTCTCTAAGCGGTTTACAGAGTCATCATATTGTCCCCAACAATATGGGTCCTCGTTTTACCAACAATCTGGGTCCTCGTTTTACCGACCTCGGAAGGATGGAAAGCGGAGTCAACCTTGAGTCGGTGAGAAGGAAAAAGAAGAGAATATAAGAAAGAAACTTAAGTGATTCCACCTTAATTTTCATTTGTTTAAGAAGAAGGGTATGAAAAATTTCATCAGCTTCCAAACTTTTGGTATTATAGCCTGTACCAGTCAAATAGAGTTTCAGGTGGGTTTTTTGGTTTTTTTTGGGGGGTAAACAGGTCTATCTTGAAGGTCATACTGTCTATGAAGGTTGAAAAACCTTATTAAAGATACGCTCTGAAGGGAAAAATGGCAGTTCCTTCTGACTCAGTGATTCAGAAACCAATACTGGCCAACGAAGTGAAAACCTTAATTTCACTTGCCCTGTTTAGGGAAGTAGAGATGCAATGGACCAGATTGATACAGTTCTCCTGTATCAGAAAGACTATGCATGAGTCAATTACATTTATGTTAAATTTTCTGAAGTTTGCGTTCATTTGAGTCATTCACGTAATGATGCCATTAGGTAAAGAATGCAAATCCATCATTTGTGACAATTTGCATTGCTTGTGCATGCGGCACGCTTACGTGCCACTTGCAAATGACGCAAATGGCTGTAAATAACATCATTTATGGCATTTGTACTATGATGTGTCTACACAAACGAGATAAGTCGCTTAGACTTCACCGGGCATGATTTGGTAAACTCTGATCTGCTATCCAAAAAAATGTAAAGAAGAGAAAAAAAAGCAGAGGGGGCAACACACTTCTTTGATACATGTTGCTTCTCAAGCCATTAAACACTAATTGAGACAATTGATTGATTTGGCAGGAAGGTCCATATCAGCATCCGAAAACTGGCTTGTGTTCACTACTCTTGCGTGTCCAACTGCTTCTTGATGTTTTTTTCCTCTTTTGTCCCTGTGCATTTCTCGTAACCATCAGTCCAGTTGCATGCCACTGTTCCGCCAAGACAGGAAGAAAATCCTAAATTTAATCAATATGGTAATGAAGTGTTTGTCTTGAACTCAGGAAATTTGCATTTACAAGGTGAATGACAGCAGATTTTACTCAAGTCTCCCAGAGTGCTAGTAGTAGCTATTGTCAGGGAATCACTATGTGTAATTAAAAGTCACCTTGACTAGTTCCATTTTCCATTGATACTATTGCTCAGAACAAATCTTATTTCTTTCCTTTCCCCCTCGCCCCTGCTTTTGTAAGCAAATCACTGCAGTTCTGTGTAGTTTCCCTTAGGTGTGTCCAAACCACACACAAGTAATCACACTCTTAATCTTCCACTTGAAACCATAATATTCATTTGAGTTCTTTTTTTCTGAAGGAAGCATATTTACTGAGTGAATTTGGTTCATTTTCACTCAGTCCTTTTATGACTGGTTATCTCTAATCTCATTACATTTCCTACCAGCTATCAACTAAACAAAACTGATTCACGTTACATCCAGGAATCCCAGTTGACCAGTTCGTAAGCCAAGAATTCGGGGTGGGGTGGGGGAGAGAAGGCTGTCCAAGAACAGTGTTTAATCTAAATGTTGGTTTCAAGATTTAGATTATCTTGTGGAATGTTATGCTAATGTTTGGCTAGTTTTTTCTTCCCCTACTTTGAACTTACCTTTTCCCTTAGGAAAGGTTTCCCTATAGCAGATGATCAACCACAGCGGTTTTAATAGTAATTTGATAATAATTTGAAGGTTATCGTATTGTGAAATTTCTTTTTCCCAATTCATAATGTTACAAATTTCAGGAAAGGTTGTGTGTTCCATGGCCAAAAAACCCAGATTTATTGTTGTTGTTAGTTGCCAAGTCGTGTCGCGACCCCATGGACAATGTTCCTCCAGGTCTTCCTGTCCTCTACCATCTTCTGGAGTCCATTTAAGCTCACGCCTATTGCTTCAGTGACTCCATCCAGCCACCTCATTCTCTGTCGTCCCCTTCTTCTCTTGCCCTCCATCTTTCCCAGCATTAGGCTCTTCTCCAGTGAGTCCTTCCTTCTCATTCGGTGGCCAAAGTATTTGAGTTTCAACTTCAGGATCTGGCCTTCTAAAGAGCAGTCAGGGTTGATCTCCTCTAGGACTGACCGGTTTGATCGCCTTGCTGTCCAGGGGACTCGCAGGAGTCTTCTCCAGCACCATAGTTCAAAGGCCTCCATTCTTTGGCGCTCAGCCTTTCTTATGTTCCAACTTTCACAGCCATACATTGCAACTGGGAAAACCAGTTTAGATTTATAGGACATTGTATATGTAAGGAACTGTAAGCCACTCAGAATCATTGACTGAGATGGGTGGCTACACAGAATGAATGAATGAATGAATGAATGAATGAATGAATGAATGAATGAATGAATGAATGAATGAATGAATGAAAGAAAGAAAAATATTTTGAGCAATGTTCCTTGGGTATATCTAATGTGTGATCTTATCCTGAGACTAGGATATTTCTTGCAATGGCTTGGACTCTAGCATGTGGCATGCATGTATTTGCATGATGGATTCTTAACTTGTAGCCATACACTGAAGGATGCGATTGAAAAGCACAATGTTGCAATACGTATGTTTACCATATTTTGCATGTTTACAGATGTACATATATATAGGGTGCGTGTGTGTTTAATTTCTAAGATTTCAGTTATTCATGGCATGTGGCATGTGGCTCCAGCTGTCTCTGAAAGCTGCACTGAGGATTTTAACTTGAGGTTAATTTGAAGTTCCTAATAGAAACTTTATTTACAAATGAGTGCTTAAAGGTTGCATTTGGTGCTTAATCTATTGGTTGGTCAAATTCTTACAGACCTCTCTAATATTATCTATTTTAAACCATTAGCAAGCAATCCATAACGTTTTAATACTGTTGTAGAAATGCTAAAATAGGTTACTGATGATAGCTTACCAGTTGTATTTGTCCACCTATAAGACACTCTAATGTATTTTTACCTCTTTTTATACCACTGAGGCTATAAAAAGACATTCATTCTTTTGTTCATCCATCCATCCTCCCTCCCTCCCTTCCTCTCTTCCTCCCTCCATTCAATTTTTAAATAGCTATCCAATTCACATATATGACTGGTCAGTTTAGAAACAATTTTAATTTGAGAATTGTAACGCTTCTTTCTGGCTGATGGGTAACTTTCAGCTTGGTGGACATAGATTCTGTTAGAATTTGGTGGACAATTTGAAAAGCCAAACTGATTCCCTGTATACATTTATATACGTCATCGGTCAAACCATGTTTCATGCTTACCAGTGTCATCTTTCTGTTTATTTTTAAAGGATGAAAGAATGATGTGATGGAGAAGAATATGGGCCACTGGTCATATCCATTGGCTCCTGCTTCTGGCCTCGTCTTCCTGCTTGTCCAGCTTTTGAGTAACATCTGTTATGGCCTTCAAGGGAGTTTACCACTGGGCTTCCACTTCACACATTCCATTTACAACACCACGGTGTATGAAAACTCAGCGGCACGGACTTACTTGAACAGCCAAAGCAGAATGGGCATCGCGATGGCTGACTTCTCTTGGGACATCAAATACAGGATTGTGTCTGGGGATGATGAAGGTTTCTTCAAAGCAGAGGAAGTTGCAATAGCTGATTTTTGCTTCCTTAGGATAAGAACTAAAGGGGGGAATTCCGCCATACTGAATCGAGAAATCCAGGACAACTATTTATTGGTAATAAAAGGTTCTGTCCGGGGAGAAGACTTGGAAGCTTGGACAAAAGTGAACATACAGGTTTTGGACATGAATGATTTACGACCTTTATTTTCACCCACCACCTATTCTGTAACGATACCCGAAAGCACACCTCTGAGGACTAGTATCGCCCAGGTCACCGCAACAGATGCTGATATTGGTTCGAATGGTGAATTCTATTACTACTTTAAAAATAAAGTTGATCTGTTCTCAGTCCATCCCACTAGTGGGGTTATCTCCTTAAGTGGCAGGCTAAATTATGATGAGAAGAACCGCTATGATCTTGAGGTTCTGGCTGTGGACCGTGGGATGAAGCTGTACGGTAACAACGGAGTAAGCAGCACTGCCAAACTTTACGTTCATGTTGAACGCATAAATGAGCACGCCCCAACTATTAATGTAGTGACACATGTCCCCTTCCCTTTGGATAAGGAATCTACGTATGCTGTAATTAATGTTGATGACGTAGATGAAGGTGCCAACGGTGAAATTGAATCTGCTTCTATTGTTGCTGGAGATCCCTTGGAGTACTTTCAGTTGGTTAAGGAGGGGAGATGGTTGAATGAGTACAAAGTCAAAGAAAAAAAGGCCATCGATTGGGACGCTTTCCCATATGGTTACAACCTTACTTTGCAAGCCAAAGACAAGGGGTCTCCTCAGAAGTTCTCAGCTATGAAACTGGTTCATATTGCCAGTCCTAAGAGAGAGAAAAATCCGATCCAATTTGAAAAGGAAACCTATGATGTAGCGATCAGCGAATTTTCTCCTCCTGGAGTAGTGGTTGCCGTAGTTAAATTAATCCCAGAAACCCAGGGAGAAGAATATAAATTAACTCCCAGTGAAGATGCACAATATTTTAAGATAAATCCCAAAACAGGGCTGCTTACCACAGCACTTCCTTTAAAAATTGTTGACAAGGAATTGTATGACTTAGAAGTCACAAATAAAGAAGGGGACTTAAAAGCACCTGTTACTGTGAGAATTGAAGATGCCAATGATCATATTCCAGAGTTCACCCAGCCTTCGTACAACTCCTATATCAATGAAAGCCTCCCTGTGGGGACGAATATTCTATCAATTTCTGCCTTTGATAAAGATCGTGGGGAAAATGGCTATATTACGTACAGCATTGCTAGTTTAAATTCACTCCCTTTTTCCATCAACCAGTTTACTGGGGTTATTAGCACGTCTGAAGAACTGGATTTTGAGTCCTCCCCTGAGAGCTACCGGTTTATTGTCAGGGCTTCGGATTGGGGGTCCCCTTACCGCCATGAAAGTGAGGTAAATGTCACAGTCGTCATAGGCAATGTGAACGACAACAAGCCGCTCTTTGAGAAGGTGGCTTGTCAAGGAGTCATCTCGTCAGATTTTCCTGTCGGTGGGCATATCACAGCTGTCTCTGCCATAGACATTGATGAGATGGAGCTGGTGAAATACAAAATTATTTCAGGTAACGAATTGGGATTTTTTTACCTGAATCCGGACTCGGGAGTTCTACAGCTTAAAAAGTCTCTTGCTGGTGCTGGCATCAAGACCAATAATTTTGGACTTCGGATCACGGCAACCGACGGGGAGTATTTTGCTGACTCTATGTTTGTCAACATTTCAGTAGTTCATGGAAAGGTCTCTTCCAAGACCTTTAGCTGCAGAGAGACCAGGGTTGCACAGAGGCTGGCAGAGAAGCTGCTAAAAAAGGCCAAAGCCAACGTGAAACTTAATTCAGAAGATGGCTTTCTTGATTTTTATTCTGTGAACAGGCAGGCCCCGCATTTTGATAAATCCTTTCCCTCTGACCTGTCAGTCAGAGAAGATCTCCCTGTAGGTGCTACCATCTATCGAATCAAGGCCTACGATGCTGATTCTGGATTTAATGGGAAGGTCCTCTACACCATTTCATCCGGTAACACTGACAGCTGTTTCAATCTTGAAATGGAGACTGGTCTGCTTAAGGTCCTTATGGCTTTAGATCGTGAGAAGACAGAACTGTATCTTCTTAATATTACCATTTACGACTTAGGCAACCCCCAGAAAGCCACATGGAGATTACTTACCATAACTGTTGAAGATGCCAATGATAACAAGCCGGTATTTTTGCAGGAAAGTTACACCGTTAATATTTTGGAAAGTACAAGTATTGGTGTGGAGATTATCCAGGTAGAGGCCAGGGACCGAGATCTGGGAGCAAACGGAGAAGTGATTTACTCGATCTTGACAGACACGCGACAATTTGTAATCAATAGCTCCACCGGGATAATTTACGTGGGTGATCATTTGGATAGGGAAGCCAAGGCAAATTTCACATTAAAAATAGAAGCAAGAGATAGAGCAGAGAATGGGCACCAGCAGTTTTCCGTGGTTCCCTTAAAGATTTTTTTGGACGACGTCAATGATTGTGCTCCAGTTTTCATCCCACCCAGCTACAGCGTGAAAGTTTTGGAAGATTTACCAGTCGGTACAGTCATTGCTTGGCTTGAAACCCAAGATCCAGACCTTGGTCTCGGGGGACAAGTGCGTTACTCTTTGGTGAATGATTACAACGGGAGATTCGAAATAGACAAATCCAGCGGTGCCATCCGGCTCAGCAAAGAACTTGATTACGAGAAGCAGCAGTTCTACAATTTGACCGTACGAGCCAAGGACAAGGGGCGCCCAGTTTCCTTGTCCTCGGTGTCCTTCGTGGAAATCGAAGTGGTGGACGTGAATGAAAATCTCTACACCCCTTATTTTTCTGACTTCGTGGTCATTGGCTCCGTGAAGGAAAACTCCCGCATTGGCACAAGCGTTTTGCAAGTCAATGCTAGAGATGACGACACCGGCAGAGATGGTGAGATCCAGTATTCCATCCGTGATGGCAGCGGACTTGGGCGTTTTAACATAGATGAAGAAACTGGTAGGTAGATGATTCTTCTCTCTCTGATGTATATCTAACGGTGTTCCATCTGAGCCAAAGACATGATTTCTCTTCCACGCTACATAATGACAGATGTGGCATTATCGCCCTTAATTGACAGTTAATACTTAATATGACTGAATTGTAAATAGCTCTAGGGGGCAAGTACAGATAGTCCTCAACTTATGACCACAATTGAACCCAAAATTTTCGTTGCTAAGCGAGAACATTTGTGAAGTGAATTTTGCTCCACTTTATGACCTTTCTTGCCACAGTTGTTAATGAATCACTGCAGTTATTAAGTTAATAACACCGTTGTTAAATGAATTGGCTTCCCCATTGACTTTGCTTGTCCGAAGGTCGCAGAAGGGGAATCACATGACACCGGGACTCTACAACTGTCATAAATACATGCCAGTTGCCATATACCCTTGGGGATGGTGCAATCGTCTTTGAGTGTGCAAAACGGTCATAAGTCACTTATTCAGTGCTGTTGTAACTTTGAACAGTCACTAAACGAATGGTTGTAAGTCGAGGACTACCTGTAATGACAGAAGTGGCATTATCATGAGCCGTGGTGGCGCAGTGGTTAGAATGCAGTACTGCAGGCTACTTCTGCTGATTGCCAGCTGCCTGCAATTCGGCAGTTCGATCCTAACCAGCTCACAGTTGACTCAACCTTCCATCCTTCTGAAGTTGGTAAAATGATGACCCAGATTGTTGGGGGCAAATATGCTAACTCTGTAAACCTCTTAGAGAGGGCTGTAAAGCACTGTGAAGCTGTATAAGTGCTATTGCTATTGTTAATCACCTTAAGTTGGCAATTACAGTAATATAGGAGTCCCTTGATATGACTGAATTGAATATAGTCTTCATGTATGGAACCAATGCACAGATATGTTTCTGTAAGCTTGTCTCTCTTTCTTGGTTATAGCATGAAACCTCGGTGCTGGTTGATGGAAGCATTAGTTAAGTTTCTGCCTGCATATATTTTCCAATTGTAATGACAGTGATTGACTGTTCAGTTACATCTGCCCCAATAGAGGCACAAAATTGCAAGCTTCCCCTTTGCCATTGCTCTGTTCGGAGTAGGAAGCAAAGGGTGCATCTGTGTGACTCCATTACTATGGGGTATTATGGGATGACGGCTGTAAATTATGCCGCCCAGTCTGTTAGACCGTCTGTACACTCTTGACCCCATCAGAAACATGAATTCTGATGCAGCAAAATTAGAAGTGCAAAGTGGATTGTCAGATTGATGGAGAAAAGATGATTACCTTGGTGGATGCCTTGTTCTTTATTGCATTACTGGAGAGGCTTTTTAAAAATAACCGATAAAATATACAGAATGGGAATATGGTAATTCAGAATCAGCACTGATTAATCTAGAATTAAGTGTAGAAACAAGCTAGGCGTATGAACTTTACGCTTGTTTCATTTTTTAATGCAAAAGACATTAAATATTCTCATTTTCCAGAGGGGATTAAGGGTCTGAAGGCTTTCAGATATTTAAATTATGGCTGTTCCCCACTGCCATTACTAAACATTATCCAAATCAGGAAAGAGAAAAGCAGAATATGCATCCATACGATAAAATTGCAGCTAAACAAGCTGGTTGTTAAGTGTCTAATAGGTGGTGACATTAATGGAGTAGCTGTAACATTAGATTAAGTGAGGAAATTAGAAGTCATTACTTTGCATTTTGAAGAAAATTTCATTAAGGACTAGCTTTGCATTAAGCTCTGCCCTAAGTCTAGAAGGGAACAGAGGGCACAAATTCATTATATCTCTTTGCTCTTACTGTCTTCTTTGATGCCAAGGAAATGATTGAAAGCTTTTAAAACAGAAAGACTTTTCACAGGGTGTTTCTCATTGGGAAATTCAGTTGTGTCTCTTGGGGAATCACTCACTCTTTCCCCAGACACCAAGAAGAAAAGCATTTCTGGTGGTGTGATTTTTTTCAGCTACATAATGGCAGGATTTGGATTATGATGCTTTGTCTATCACAGGGGTAGGCAACCTTGGCTCTTTTATGACTCGTGGACTTCAACTCCCAGAATTCCTGAGCCAGTATGGGGGAACTATGGCCCTTCATGACTCATGGAATTCTGGGAGTTGAAGTCCACGAGTCATAAAAGAGCCAAGGTTGCCTACCCCTGGTCTATCATTTTGCAGATGTTGACGTTTCCACCACTGACCAATACCCACCTTCACAACTACTAGAATCTTACTGATTTTGCCTTTCTGTGTGATTCTGACATCTGATAGGATGGAACTGTACCATCTTTTACATCTATGGAGATTTTCAGTCGTCCAGATCATGGTGGTTCCAAAAATGCTTTGTTTCAAAAGGCAGCTGGGTTTTCTTGTTTTGCTATATTCCTTGCAGTCATCTGGTTGTTAGCACTCTTTCTGAGAGTCATTGAGTATTCACCATCAGATGACCGCGAGGAATATAAATCCTTCCACTCTTCACCGTTCAGTCAGAACTAAAAGAAGCTTCTTGGATGAGAAGGGAAACATCTTCTAGCAAAACAAACTCCAGTTGCCTTTGGAAAGAAAGCATTTTTGGGTCTAGCATCCTTTGGTGGCGCTGTTAAGAAATCTACATAGCTAAAAAATGTTCAGCCACATTTTAATTTCCTATCCTTTTCTATAGCCATTAGGCAAGCTGATTATATCAGATTATACATAGTCTGTAAACTTAGTTTTTTTGGGGGGGCGGGGTGGAGTTGCTATTTTGAAGCAAAGTTGCTAACTATTGTAAAGCAACACGGAACAAACAGTTCTCTGAGGAACTACACTGTTAACAAAAGGGTCTGTGTACTGTTTGTAACACAGGGATTAATATGGCCTAGAACAGCGGTTCTCAACCTATGGGTCGCGACCCCATTTGGGGTTGATCGACCATTTCACGGGGGTCGCCAAGCAAGGCTGTCCGCCATTTTTTTCCCCTTTTCCAGCGGGTGCCTTACCTCCCTTGAGCTGGGCCAGCTGGTGGTCGGCCTGCTCCGTCTCTGCCGCTTGCCAGCTACGCCTCGGCCGGCGCAGGGGGCGGAACCATGCATGCGCGGCGCTCCCGGGCAGGGAAAGTCCTCGACTTATGACCGGTTGGGTAGTCCTCGACTTACGACCGGTTTAGTCCTCGACTTACGACCGGTTTAGTCCTCGACTTACGACCGGTTTAGTCCTCGACTTACGACCAGTTGGGGGTCGCGGCATTAAAAAGGTTGAGAACCACTGGCCTAGAACATATTTCTTAAATAGAGAAGTAACATGGATGATGGTGGTGAAGATGCATTTTGTTCTCCGAAGGCCTATAATTTTTCTCTTTGGCCTGAAAGTACAAGAAGTCTCTGTTTTGGCCATCTCAATTTTCTCAAACATGAGAAGTCTCTGTTTTGGCCATCTCAATCTGACCCCAATACTCAAAGCCGATTACGAAAGCCAGACAGTTGGGGTTTGGTTTCTTTAAATAAAGCAGTAAAAACATATAAATCTTCTTTGAGAGACTGTGTTGAATTTGGATTCTGTAATGGCAGCAGAGTTTCAAGCTACACCATCCAAGAATTTAGCTTCGGGATGATAAAACGTTTCAAAGGCTTCTGCTTCTGAAATCTAGTGATGGTCGGAATGGAAATGCCTTTCTCGGTGTCATATTGAGAACGTTTTCAAGAAGTATGTATGTATGTGTGTATGTGTGTGTATGTACGTAATGCAATATAGGTAGTCCTTGACGTACATCCACAGCTGAACCCAACATACAGTATCTGTTGCTAAGCAAGACAGTTCTTCAGTGATGTCTGCCCCATTTTACAACCTTCTTGACACATCTTTAAGTGAATCACTGCATTTGTCATTAACGCGGTTGTTAAGTTGGTTTGGCTTCCCCATTGGCTTTGCTTGTCAGAAGGTCACAAAAGGCGATCAAATGAACCTGGGAAACCACAACTGTCATAAATACATGCCACGTGGCCGAATTTTGATCATGTGACCACCAGGATGCCGCGACTGTCATAAGTGGGAAAAATGCTTATAAGTCACTTTTTTTCACCGCTGTTATAACTTTGAACAGTCACTGAATGAATAATTATAAATCAAGGACTAACTGATTCATATTCGTATATCAGGTGATTCTGGAAAAGGAGTAAAAAAAATGATAACTAGCATGCCCGAGAAGATTTAACAAGGTGTGGAACTCTTGAGTTTAAGGATCAATACTTGACCTTGGACCTGTTAATCTCTGAGTCTAAACACTGAGCTATGGAGGTTGGATGGGTGACAAACAATAGAGCAGTAAGGCCTCTCTGGTTGATGATCAGTAAAAGGGCAGGCTTCTACTTGAAGAGATATTTTGTAATGCAGGGTTTCTCATCCTTGGCAACTTTTAAGATGTGTGGACTTCAACTCCCAGAATGCATGCTGGCAGGGGTATTCTGGGAGTTGAAATCCACACATGTTAAAGTTTCCAAAGTTGAGAAACATCGCTCTAATGCAGGGGTCTTCAAACTTGGCCCTTTTTATAACTTGTGGACTTCAACTCCCAGAATTCCTCAGCCAAGCACGCTGGCTGAGGAATTCTGGGAGTTGAAGTCCACAAGTCATAAAAGGGCCAAGTTTGAAGACCCCTGCTCCAATGCAATCCTGCTTAATCTCTAATCCTATTTCCTGTTTTATGTAAAGCTATCTCCCATTTGAGAGCCTCTTCATTAAAATATGTCACGAGCAACGGAAATGGGAAAGGGTATTACTTGCAAGACAGATGTCAACCCCACTATATAGACCAGACCGGGAAATCACTTCCATAGAAAGGCTAATAGAACTTTTACTGAAAGTGGATATAAGAACATAAATATAAATATATAATAGAACATATAAGAACATTAATTTTCAAGTCTGCTTGTTTTGTAGAAATTCCCTGGATGTAAAATCATCAGAAGCTTTGCCTTCAGAAGTTGTGGGTGCTCCATCACTGGAGGTTTTTAAGAAATTGGACAACCACTTGTCTCAAATGGTATAGGGCAGGGGTAGGCAACCTTGGCTCTTTTATGACTCGTGGACTTCAACTCCCAGAATTCAAGGTTGCCAAGGTTGCCTACCCCTGGTATAGGGTTTCGTGCTTGAGCAAGGGGTTGGACTAGAAGACCTCCAAAGTTCCTTCCAACTGTACTATTCTGTTAAGGTTCCTGCACATCTCCATCAATTGTCATCTTTCTTGCTCTCTACAATTACACATTTTACAAAGCTCTGTCTTCTGATCCCACGCTTTGAAAAGCAGTCCAGTAGCAAGATCTCTCCAGTTAGCAAATGGGCAGGATTGCACATAGGAGACTGTCCTTCAGAGATCTTGATTTACAGCAACGCATTCCGAAAGATTAATTCTAGGGTGTTGGTGGGGAAGGCACGTATATGGACTATAAATAAATGTAACGTAAAGAGATCTCTTGAGAGGTAAGTCAAAGTGTAATTTAAAAGTGTATCTTCACAGACATTTTCAGATATCTACTCAAAGCCAGAAGGCAGTGGAGCATGACAGAAGTAGCTTTCTCCCACTGATGCTTCCCAGTAACCTTCCAAAGACATATTATCTATGGCCAAAGTGTTAATTTGTATCCATAGTGACCACTAGCCATTGATAACCTTATTTTTCCACAATGCCCTGTGTGAAGAAGCATTTTCTTTTCCCTTTCCTCAATCTCTCTCACCCTGCAGTTTCCTTGGGGAATCCCCAGTTCCAATATCGATTCCCAGTTCCAATTCCCACTCTGTATAATCTCTAGCATACTCTATGTGTGTGTGTGTATCTCCCTTTGTATGAGTTTTGTTCTCAATTGCGGAAGTCCATGTTGATTACGATCCCAATTTACAAGCAGGAGTTTATCCTTCACTTCCTCAATGCAATCTTATTGACCTTTCTCTCCAACAGAAGTATACTTATGAGAGTTTTTTTAAAAAAAATAATCCTGATTTTTTTTTTTAAATCTGATTTGGGATAATTGAGAAAATCTCAGATTCACTCTCTGACACCACCTGATAGATCAAAATAAACTCTTGGAAAAACATTGCCAGTTGGTTTTGAACTACAGGGGTTGTAGTTTTAACAAGGTTTCCATGGCATTTGTTTTGAAGACTGGGGAAAAAAAATCCATCTTGGAGAAGTTGGTTTTGAAAAGTCTGTGCATTACCTAGGATTCTGGATAACATTTCCTTCAGGTTCGGCATCGCCTTAAGTTTTCACACATTACTTGAGCAAAAGTGAAAGTGAATTCTAGAATATATCTACCCCTCCGGTAAATTTCACATTCATTCCAAGAGAAGATAACTGCGCTAAATGGTCAGAAATGATGGGAGGACTTCTTTTAAGATAGTGGCAGACTTAAAACCCAACTGAGCAATAAATCAGCCGTAAAAGTCACTGGCATGGATTAATTGTTAAGAAGAGAGATCTATTTGTTTTATGTGTGGTTCTGTGGAACTCTTTAATACTGACCTTGACTCTGGCTTGTTTATAAGATTCCTGGAAACTTGTGAAGCTAAGCAAAAATGGGAAGAGGAAATGAATGAATGAATGAATGAATGAATGAATGAGAAGCAGTCTTTTACTGTTCTTGCTGTTACAGACCAAGGGCTGCAAAATAATCATTTCTGTTAAACATATTGTCTCTCGTTGAGATTCTTTTTAATATGTTAGTCGCACAATGTCTATTGCTGCCTGCATTGGATGTGTAATTGAGTTCAGTTTTCAATCATTGATCCATGTTTCTCAAAACCGTGATTAGTGATGAATAGGACAAGGCGGCTAAAGAGTGACTCTGTAGGTCAGTGATGGTGAACCTTTTAGAGACCGAGTACCCAAACTGCAACCCCAAACTCACTTATGCATTGTCAGGTGCCGGGTGGGTATGGCCCATTGGCTGGGTGTGGCCAATTGGGTGAGTGGCCAATTAGGTGGGCGTGGCCCATTGGGTAGGTGTGGCCCATTGGGTAGGCGTGGCCCATTGGGTAGGTGTGGCCATTGGGTGGCCGTGGCTGCAGTGGTAACAGCAGACTGGGTGGGACTAAAAAGTTCAATCAATCAATTCCAACTTTGCAAGATCTTTTTTTTCCCGCAAGAAGTTGAAATTGACTCATTGATTGAACTTTTTTTTTTTTTGCACATGGCGGCGGAGGCCTAAAGCGAAAAGATTTTATAAAACCCAGCTGAAGGCCTAGGACTGGGGCGACGGCATGCGTGCCCACAGAGAGGGCTCTGAGTGCCGCCTCTGGCACCTGTGCCATAGGTTCGCCACCACTGCTGTAAGTGATCCTTGAGTTAGGACTACGAGCGGGACTGGAATTTCCAAGTTAAGGCAGCTGTTAAGTGAGTCATGCCTGATTTTATGACCTGTCTTGTCACAGTTGTTAAGTGAATCACGCGATAGTTACGCAAGTCTGGTTTCTCCCGTTTACTTTACTTGTGTGAAGCTGGCTGAATGAACCAGCTCATTTCATCCTCAGCTCTTTTTTAGGGTTAATGACTGCATCATATAATATGGCAGCTATTTATGTCACCATTTCTTAAAATAATGGGAAAAGAAGAATAGAGGTAGTCTCAACATACGACCCCAGTTGAGGCCAGAATTTATGTTGCTAAGTGAGAAATTTGTTAAGTGAATTTTTCCCCCATGTTACAACTTTTCTTGGAACACTTGTTAAGTGAATCACTGCAGCTGTTAAGTCAGCAACAAGGTTGTTAAGTGAATCTGGCTTCCCCATTGACTTTGCTTGTCAGAAGGTCGCAAAAGGGGATCACGTGACCGCGGGACACTGCAATCGTCATAAATACATGCCAGCTACTGAGTGTTTGAATTTTGATCGCATGACCGTAGGGATGCTGCAACAGTCATAAGTGTAAGTCACATTTTTTTAGTTCTGTTGTAACTTTGAACAGTCACTAAAGAAATGGTTGTAAGTTGAGGACTATCTGAAGTCATAAATGTGAGTCAGTTATCAAACATCGAAATGTAAATCACGTGACCATGGGGGGCTTCAACGATCAGAAATCATTTTTTTCTCAGTGCCGTTGTAACTTTGAACAGTCACTAAATGAACTGTTGTAAGCCGAGGACTACCTGTAGTTGAGGGTTAGATTTTTAGTTACTTATTTGTAGCCCGCCTTTATTGTTTTTGCAAGTAATTCAAGGAAGGGAACATATCAAATTCACTTTCCTCTTCCTATTTTTCTCATAACAACCCAGTAAGGTGGATTGGGCTGAGAGGGAATGGCTGGCCCAGAGTCACCCAGTTGGTTTTCATGGCTAAGGCAGGACTTGAACTCACCGTCCTTTTTTCTCTCTCTCTTCCAGTTTTCAAGATAGTCTTTGTTTTTCAAAACCAGTTCAGTCTGCTAAACCAATGTAAACTAACCAAAGAGAGAAGCAACCTAGAACTAAGGAGTAACTTCCTGACAGTTAGAACAATTAACCAGTGGAACAACCTGCCTCCAGAAGCGGTGAATGCGCCAACACTGGAAGTTTTTAAGAAGAAACTGGACAGCCATTTGTCCGAAATGGTATAGGGTTCCCTGCCTGAGCAGGGGGTTGGACTAGATGACCTCCAAGGTCCCTTCCAATTTTATCATTATTATTATTATCATTATTATTATTATTATTATTATCATCATCATCATCATCATCATCATCATCATCATCATCATCATCATCATCATTATTATACAGATATAAACATATTGTTCCTATCCTAAAACCAGGCTGCCAATGGAGCATTGAATCCCTAATTTTCAGTTTGCATTGTAGAGAATATATTAGGCGTGAAATGCTTGAAATTAGTTCAGATTTTTTTCCAGACTTTTAATCTAGCTGAATATGGGACATTTAAATAATTGGCAAAATGCATCAGGTTCAAAAAAACGTCAGCTATTTGCTAATTAGCAGGCCTCTTTCTTAACCTAGTTGAAAGGTGACATCAAAGCAAAGATGCTAATGGAATGCCTTTAAAAATGTCTGTTTATTCTTCCTGTGATACTCGCCTTATAAAATCATTTCCCTCGGAGAAGTCAGCTTGGATATTGTATTACAACCAAAAGTCAGCTTTTGGAAATGGGATGAAAATATTTTATTTAGTAAATCGTCGGTGCTGGCAGATGATTGATGCTAGAATCAGAAGTGAATGTTACTTCATAATTAACCACTCTTGTCATTTGTTTTAAGGTGTGCATGTTTTCTCATTACTATTTTGCATTTTTCTGTTTATCTGTCTGTCAGTCACAGCATCCTGTGTGTTGACTGGAAGGCAGAAGATCAGTTTTAAAGGATCATAAATAAAACTTGCAGGGGGCTGGGTCCTAATGCCTTTTAAACACATTCCTGAAGGAACAGGATAGTTATTATTACTAGTTTTAAAAGTGATAAGCTATATCCTTAGTACAAGTGGTCCTTGACTTAGGGACTAGCCACATAGCAATCATTGAGCATCAGGATGGACTTCCCTGCGGTACTTATGACCCAATTCCAAAGTACTTATAACTGCCCCCCCCCCATTTCAGGCACTCAGGAATGGGCCTGCATTATAGCGGTTTGTAGTGTCCTGTGATCAGTGACTTTGTTTTACAACATTTTTACCAAAAAAACAGGATTAACTTCCAATTTGGGCAAAACCAGCCCATAGTGAATCATTAATGACCACAACATTCTCTTATTGATCCCATAAAAAGGATCGTAAAGTCAATTTGATCACATGGGTGTTAGCTTCTTGTCATGAAGTTTTCCAATTGTATGGACAAGTATAGTAAGATTAGTTATGGCATCTTTGGACAGACTTGAATAATAAAGAGCCCAAACAGCCATGAAATGCAGATAATTATTCACAACCCTGAAATCCTTCTGGAGTTAGAAAACAGGCATTTTTCTGGAGTTCTTGTAAAATATAGGATGATTTTCAGCACTGTAGTGCCATCTATTACCATGCATATATTTCTAAACATTGTTGAGTCAGATCCATATTTATTAGCCAGTGTGGTCTAGTGGTTAAGGCACCGGGGTAAAAAGCAGGAGATCATGAGTTCAACTCCTTCCTTAGCCATGAAAGCCAGCTGGGTGACTTTGAGCCAGTCACCAGGAGATGGTGAGTTCTAGTACTGCCTTAACCATGAAAGGCAGCTGGGTTACTTGGGCCAGTCACTTCTCTTCAGCCCACTTCATGTCACAGGTTGTTGTTGTTGTGCAAAATAGGAGGAATAAAGATCATTAGATAGGTTCGCTGCCTTTTGTTTATAAAAATAATAAAGATGGGATATAAATTAAAAAAATAAAGCAAATTTAAAAAATCGAACCAAAACACTTAAGGAACTTTGTGACATCCCCGTAAGAAGTTCCAATTCGGCACATGATTTCTTAAAGAGCCTTTCCTGTTTATTGTCATGTGTGAACACAAAGCTGAAGAATCTGTGTAAGACTTTTAATATTTCAATAGTTTTTCTAAGGGAGATAAGCCACTTAAAAGTCAAGCCCAACTGATCTTACTAGGGCTGTGTGGCAATCCAAACTCAAAGGGAACAATTGACTTGGAATACCTGTGGGTTCATTTAAAGCACCTGCCAATAGCCCTTTAAAGCAGATGCTCCTTTACTTGAAATTGCATAATGTGGCTTCTCTGACTAACAACTATTTAAGCAACTGCTGTGGAAATAATTAACAGCAGCAGACTCTTCCTTTTCAGAGAAAAGATTTGCCTTCTATCCAAAGCACCACTAGGCTGTGTAAAAATCAGTTCATTCATTTATTATACTTTGGTGCCTGCTTAGAGTCTGCTTTAGTATTGGAGCAGCATGGAAAGAAATGAAATAAAAATAACAAAAATATCCCCCCTTTACACCTAAATATGATGGCCCTGAATTGTTGCCCTTCACTGGGTGGAATTATTATATCACAACTGCTTTCATCTTAGTAAAGCTTGATAACGAGAATTGGGGGGGGGGGAAATCACATTCAATTCCGGCACCTACCAAAAGTTTGAGAAATGGTGCTGCAGAAGGCAGGTGCACAAGCTCGGGAATATGCAGCTTTTATAAAGAGTTGACAACAGGTGGAAAGTGAGTGTCACATCTGCCTGAAGCACCTCTTCCCCTTGTAATCTGAACCTTTCGCAAGTCATTACACTACCGTCTTTCAGTGACAAGGTTTTTTAGAAGCTCAGCATTCAGAATGTACCTGGAGCTATCCATGGTGCTGATTCAATTGTCCCTGTTTTTTATGCCGCTAAGCTGGCTTCACCTGTCTAGTTGTATGTCTTGTTGCAGCTGAGTCTGCCTATTTAACCTGGTTCACTTGTCTGGAACTGACATACTCTAGTGTGACCTATTCTGACTTCGCTTGTTGGATTCTTGCAAATCTCCTTGCATACTTAGCCAACGTGACTTCCTTCAAACTGAATCTGCTCAGCTCACGTTTTACTCTGTGTGCCTGAAGCCCAAAGCAAAGGCACGTTTTACACCTATTTTTCATGCTTTTGTGTGCTTTTAATATGCCTGGCTATAAGTCACTGTTTTACGAGTCAACACACTGACTTTATTAGAATATAACTTTTTAAAAAGGGATATTTTGAAGATGTAAATGTATTGAAATAGGGAAAGGATCAAATAAATCAGTTTGAGTCTGTTCCTGAAATTGCATGAAAAGAAGTGGTGCACGTGTTAGTGAATGATTTGCACATCTTATCGTCCTTGGTGGCTTCTCTTAAAAATCAGCTGGGAACATACATGTTCTTCCTAGAGTTGGGGAAGGTCATCATAAATGAAATTAGCCCAATTTTCTGCAACTTTATAAACTCTAAATTTGCATGTACTGTTGATCCCAGAATCCTCTGTACTGTAGTTGGGTTTGCTGGCTGCAAATTTTGAGAGTGGCAACGCTACAGTAGTAGAACCAGTGCTGTGGAGTCGGAGTCGAGGAGTCGGAGTCGGAGGAAATTTTGGGTACTCGGAGTCGGAGTCGGAAGTACAAAAAACTGAGGAGTCGGAGTCGGAACATTTATCTACCGACTCCACAGCCCTGAGTAGAACTACAGGGGGGAGCTTTGGAGAAGGTTGAATCATATATCTAACAACTAGAGAGGACAGCTTAATCTTCAGCCAAACAGCATATGATTGCATTCTCTTTTTAAGTTTATTTATTTATTTAACATATCATACATGGTCAATATATATTAACATCTCCCCTAGATTAGTAAAACACAATAAAATATAAATGTTGCAAAGATCTATGTTCAAATACCAACGTCTAACTCTAAGCCATCTAATCATTGAAGCGCAGCATCCTTTATATTAAAAAAAAATCAGTTACTGGACTGGTATGTGTCCTTATCTTATAGCTGGTCACAGTGTGATCTACAGTTTAACATGGGATCCCGCTGTCACACAGAGGGGAGAATACTATGCTCCACTTATATAGAGAGTCCCGGCAGATGCCGTTTGAGGTACGAATCACGGCAAGTTGTCGTAGACAAGTTGTAGACCCGATTAGAGAGACTTAACGGGATCGGAGTAAACATGGAGAGGATATTCACTTGCTTTCTTCTTTCTCTCTTCTTCTTAGCCCACAGTCTCCAAGTTGTATGTACCCATTCAGTAGAACGTTTTACCTCAGGGTGAAAACTAGAAGAAAAGCTCTATGTAATTTTCTGCTCCAGTTAGTATCTCTTTCCCCCACCCCCTGCAAATTTAATTGTTTCCTTCCTCAGCATGTTAGAAAGTAAAGACACATTTAATGTCTCTAGTAGTTTGGGCACAAATATTCTGTACACAATGGGCTTTGCAAGCAAACGTCTGGAGAACACTTGTGTTGATACCTCCCAAGAGCGTCTAATAGGCCAGGAAGGATATAGATCTGATAATTAAAAAGCTGAGAATGAAAAGTGTTGGAAATTACAGGAGCTTCCTTAAGTCTTATTTAACTCTCCTCTGTGGCCTCAGAGAGCTTTACGCCCACTCTGAATTCACCACCATGGTAATTCAATGAAATGTTCATATTCTCCCATGGAGCAAAGGAAAGCTTCTTGTCAGGTGCTTGTCATCACCTAATTCCTCTTGCAAACATTGCAAAAAAAAATGTCTAGGTTGACTTGCTATTTCACTTGTATCAACAAATACTTTCTGGATCTGAATGACTGAGCCCACGCCAGATCTAGAAATGTTGGATACTGTGTTTAAATGCTGTTTTTACTACTTCTATTTTAAATGAAAGATTGATTTCATTAAAGTTGGTCTTTGGTCAATTAAAAACTGATTCTTTCTTTGAATTTTTTTCCCAGTGTGTGTGTGTATGCATATGTATATGCACATATAAGTAGTCCTCGACTTCTGACCATTACTGAGTCCAGAATTTATGTTGCTAAGTGAGAGATATGTAAAATGAATTCTCCAGTACAGGAGATGGAGAATCCACCAATGGGTTTTCTCTGTCTGCCTGCTCTTGAGACCAAGTAGCCAAACGTGATACGCCCCCTCTTGCTAGGAGACCCAGTCTTGATTTGGTCTCAAGCTCTTGAAGACGCGTCAGGGTTGGCTCTCAGGTTTTTGCAATTCATTAGCAGATCAGAGATCCATTGTTGAATTCTCCTTGCATTGATTCAGGTATTTGTACCCCCCCTAATTAGTGTTTACATTCTAAAAGATTTCCTCAAATGTTTTTCCTCAGGAACATTGGGATCAGCGCTGCCTCAAATCGGCTGATTTGAGGCTTGTGGGGTGAGGGGGGGAGAGTAATTTTCCTTTTCTATCCCCAGGGCTCTGGTGGGGGGAATCCCTTCAACATCAGTTCCCCCGTTAATTCCCCTGCACAGCGCTCAGCGCTGCAGTCAGATCACCCCCACAGCTTAAATTTTACCTTCCAAGCCTCCGGAGGCCGTTTTCAACACATATAAGTAGTCCTCGACTTATGACCATAATTGAGCCCAGAATTTATGTTGCTAAGTGAGAGATATGTAAAATGAATTTTGCCCCATTTTACAACCTTTCTTGTGACAGTTGTTAAGTGGATCACTGTAGTGGTTAAGTTATTAACACAGTTGTTAAGTGAATCCGGCTTCCCCATTGACTTTGCTTGTCACAAAAGGTGATCATCTGATCCTGGGACACTGCAACCATCATAAATATGAGTCAGCATCCAAAGCATCCGAATTTTGATCATGTGACCATGGGGATGCTGCAACCATCGTAACTGTGGTCATAAGTCTTTTTTAACAGTGCTGCTGCAACTTTGAACAGCCACTAAATGAACTGTTGTAACTCGAGGACTACCTGTGTTCCCCTATACTGATGAGAATTAACACAAGTAACCAATTTCCTTTTTCAGAGCTTCAAGCCAATTCTCTCTCTTTCCTAACTCCTTCCCCACCCATTATTAGAAATAAATAATGACATTAGAAAAGTTGGATTAGCAAGGCCAGCTCTCTTGATGTTTTAGTTGGGAATTAGAAAAGCCGGTCTAGTCTCTGTCAGAGCATGCACAGTCTTATTGCGCTGAAATAACCGAGGAGTAAACACAGTAAACAGTGGTCTATATTAAATGGTGGTTTATCATACACCAGGAACAATATACTGTATATACACATGTTAATACAGCAGTCGCCAACACACAGCAGTTACAGCAGGAAACAGAAGAGAGAGCACACATCTGCAGAGCCTTCCCTTTTATACAAAGCTCATAAAGAGACACAGACCCAGCTGGCTCTTAAAGGGACATAGACTCTGCTGAGTCATTCCCATCATTACATCATACTTCTTACATCAGCTAGTTAGCTTCTAAATCATTACCTTGAGAGTCTCCCTTCACTGGCATGGGCCCAGAAAGAAGTGACCATAAATAAATGTAAAATCATCTTGGAACATTGCAGTAAATCTATTTGAAAAGTTCCATGTGCCACAATAGGAACAGGACCTGATTGAAATTTCACCTTACCAGTTTATAGACTGGTAATAATAAAGTGACTTTGGGTCCATCTTTTCCTTCATATGACTGATGGTTTATATGACTATTTGTTTCAGACTAAGTTATTTCTCAAATAGCAGTTAAATTTTTGGGATTTTTAATAAGAGGGGGAGGGCAGTCTGGTTGCAGCTTTAGGAGATGACCAGGTTGAACTCGAGGGAGGAGTCACACATGTCATCAGTCTTGACTTCTTTTGTGCCCACGAGAGATCTAAGTCCAGCCCTCCTTGAATTTTGTTGACTCTTTTCTACTGCCTATTTGCTTTGACTGTTAGTAGTTCGGATTCTTGTAGACAGCTTTTGCATACAATAGATCTATAGTGACTCGAACTGCCTGGAGTCCTGATTTCCTGCGCTTGACAGCAGCATCTGTCATTCATTGATTGACAGGTTTGTTTTCAGCCGATCTGACTGACTCAGTGTCTGTCCTGTTCATCACTCATTGGTTCATCCATGTCCCTCTTGAAGGAGCATGCTCAATGGAAGAGGTTGACTATTCCAGATAGAAGGACTGTACTGTAAGAATCTTTTGAAATATAAATATTAATTACAATCATATAGAACACTTTCTATCGTGGAGTCCTTGGCGCTCTCTGAGCTTGGTTATTTGCTTGCAGACATTTCATTACCCAACTAAGTTACATCATCAGTGCTAGTGACTGTGGAATTGTCCCTATTCATACACAGTAACTTTCTATTGCTATATTATTCTGGACTTGGTACACTCCTATTTTTCTGTTTCCAGTAAAGTTGGCATTCTTCCATATGACGGTGTGTCTAAGTGCTAGAAGCTTTAGTTTCTCTTCATTATTATGTAAAGGTCATTCTCAATTACATTTGTAATATTAGTGTGCACACTTTACACTTAATAACAATTTTGTTTGCAAGCTTTCTCCCCACCATCCTCTTCTTATTTTTCCGCTTCAGTGGATTGAGGGTCTGATCCTTTGAATGTCAGAACAATTTAGGAAATTATATTCTGTTTGGCTTTGTGCTTAACTAAATAAACAAACCCAACTGGATTTTCCAATATTCTGAAATTAACCCAGCATTCTTTAGCCCAGCATCGTTGTAAATTCTAGCACATAAAGTAATCTTGTTTACAGTGTGTATAAAAAAGCTTGGAAGGAATTAATTTAATTGAATTAATACATTTGCTAATATCTTCCCTTCTGTTACAAGTACTCAGTGCATTGTACTTTTCCTCTTTCGGTTAGCCATTAGATTTCCTTAATCTCTCACCATTTCGCTCCAAAAAAAGTGTTTTAGCCACTGTTATCTTGTTATCCCTTTGAGCAGCATGGTGGCCTAATGGAGGAGATGCTTGCTTCCCACTCAGAAGGTTTAGAGTTCAATCCTAGGTAACACCAGATATTTCTCTCCTAAGGCACAAACTAAAAAATATCTGCTGTGAACTCTGTATGGTGTCAGGAAGGGCATCTGGCTGGTAAATACTCAGCTCCAGTCAGTTGCCCCAATTCTACTCCGAATTAAGGGATTACAGGGTCGTAAAATGAAGTATCTTGTCATCCCTTTAATTCATCCTCTGCAGTTTCTATTCACCTCTGCCTTTGCATCCTCGCAGTGGTATGTGGGCTCTGTCAATTTGGCTGAGCATTATTCATTCAGGTGGCTATACTATTATTTTCATAGAAAGCAGTTTATTTGTATATATAATTACACTTTTCTGAAGATATACACATTTTTGCACTGTAAGATTTAAATTGTTGCGTTCCACATGCAGATAACTGCTGAATCGTCTTTATCTAACCCAATTCAGCACCGCTGGTACTCAGCCATTAATTTACTCGGTCAGTGTTGCATTTCATCTGCAAAATTAAAAAATTACATGCACGAGAAAATCCATATTCATTTGCATATGCTGCATTCTTCAACCTACCCCATTTGCTTGGCATTTTTCAGGCATTTTCAGTTAATAGGTCTTTTTGTAATAGGTACATTTTCCTAATCTACACAGTTCAACATGTAACAGTCCCCAAAACTGCACATTTCTGTTTGTACATAGCATAGAACAGTGTTTCTCAACCTTGGCTAACTTTAAGCAGTATGGACTTCAACTCCCAGAATTCCCTAGAGTTGAAGTCCACACTGCTTATAGTGGCCAAGACTGAGAAACACTGGCATAGAGACTTCATTAAATGAAAACTAGTATTGTGCATAGACCACATAAAATCCAATGTGGATCCGATCCAGTGGTGGGATTCAAATACCTGAACAACCGGTTCTCTGCGTGGATGCAGGCCTGGGCCACCGAGGCCTAGAATGGACTTCCCGAAATAGCATCCATGCACTTCTGGTGGGCCATTCTAGGCCCGGGAGACCTCCAGGCCTCCGAGGCCTAGAACAGACTTCCGGAAGTGGCATTCACGCACTTCCGGTGGGCCGTTATAGGCCTAGGAGGCCTCCTCCAGGCCCCTGAGGCCTAGAACGGATTTCCAGAAGCAGTGTGCATTCAGCTGGTTCTCCAAACTCAACAAAATTTAGCTACCGGTTCTACCGAACCGGCGCGAATCGGCTGAATCCCACCACTGATCTGATCCTTATCTCTTTGGAAGATTCTGTCCTGTCTTATAATGTCTGATAGAATATCCTTAGGCCAGTATCTGGTTATGAGGAGCCTTTTATGCTCTTTGAGTTTGGTTGTTTTCTTGCAGACCTTTCATTATCTAAACTAGGAGACATCAGAACTATCACTGATGATATTACTTAGTTTGGGTAATGAAATGTCTGCAAGAAAATAGCCAAGTTCAGAAAGCACCAAGGACCCCTCACTTCAACCCCGAGCTACAAATGTTCCCCTTTATTGATACAACATGTGGTTCTTCAATTGTTATTGGATTGCTGCTCTCAGTATCTCTTATGATTTCCCATGCTAACTAGGGCTTATAGGAATTGTAGTTCAATACCTGGAGAGCAACAAATATAGACACGACAACTGGGCAGTGCTTTGGATTCAGTTTGGGAAAAAAATGTGTCAAAATACACAGGTGTGCCTAGCATCTGTGACTTGTTTCAACAGCTATATCTGTTTCCATAATCAGCGATTCCAAGCTTCGGGGATTTCAAAAGCTCAAGCATTTAGAAGTACAATAATTTTGGAACCATGCCTGCAGCCTGTCACCGATATGTAGAATTGCCATTGGGGGTTTGCTTTAAGCTAGCTTTTCTACTTGAGCTCTCAGTGTGTGAACTTGGCTCTATGAAGTAGAGTAGCAGCTGAATATATTATCAGAGTAGAACTATATGTAAAGGCAGTGAGGAAGCCGTATTCAAATGGTTGTAGACTCAAGAACCAGTTGTATTGGTCTGGAGGAATTCAAAATTTATAATCTATAGCTGTGTGGCACTTCACCATTTACAGAGTACTTCAAATTCTATGTTAAATAGTGTGGATCAAGCCAGCCTTGAGGAATATTTGAGGGGCCCTGAGGTAAGCGGGTGCGGGGCGCATAGGGCAGCTCCTCCATCCCCTGCCTGCCTCTCCTCAACTCGTGGCCCGTTGTGGCCACAAGCAACCAGATGGTGGGATGGAGTGGGCGGTCGGCCACAAAATCAGTCACCCCTCCAAAATAAGCCCTAATGGGTCTTTTGATGTAAAAAAATATATAAGACCGGGTCTTATTTTTGGAGAAACACGGTATTAGTTGGGCAATGTGACCTGGCAAGACCCAGCTTCAGAGCAGCGTTAGCAAGTTTATTCTCCAATTGCTGGTGTTACATTTGTCTACCACTATGCTTCTAAGTAAATTTCAAGGTTCTAGTTCAGACCTACAAAGCTCTATATCGGGTGTCAAACTGCCGGCCCGCAGGCCGGATCTGTCATGCCGAAACCGCGCCCACCCCACCTCCGGCAATGGGGGAAAAGTTGCGATACGTCGTGACACATCACATGACATTGCGAGTTTGACACCCCTGCCCTATATAAATTGAGTGCAATTTATTATGGAACCGTCTCCAGGGAAAATTTATGGATTATGTCTGACCAAAATAAGAAGGGATTCTTCTAGTACTTTTTATTAAGACATTAACAGGATTGGCACCTGAAAGGTGATCTCCTTCTTGGAACACACTATATCCCCTAAGACAGTGATGGCGAACCTTTTAGAGACTGAGTGCCCAAACCACAACCCAAAACCCTCTTATTTATTGCAAAGTGCCAGGGCTGCATCAGCATTGTGGTGCCCTCGGGGGGCATGGAGGCTTGTCACAGCAGACTGGGTGGGCGTGGCTGGGGTGGGCATGGCCACCTCGATGTTGCTCATGGGGGGGCAAGCAGGGTTGGGGGAGATCCAGGGGGTCTCTGGTAGGTGGGGCCATGGTGGGACTGGGGGGCCATGGTGCTGATGGGGATCCGGCTTTCCCTGCTCAGGGTGGCCTTTGGCTTGCTGGGCGTGGGCATGCCTTACCACCTCTACTCGAACTTGCTAGCTGGCCTCTTTGCCTCCTTTGTGCTGGGTGAGGCTGCCGCTCCGGGTGGCGGCGGTGGCCTAATGGACCTGCGCAAGCTGCTGGCAGTAGCAGTGCACGTGCCCACAGAGAGGGCTCTGAGTGCCGCCTCTGGCACGCGTGCCATAGGTTCGCCACCACTGCCCTAAGATTTGGATGGCTACCTTAATTTTAATTGCAGTTTTCTATTTCAATTTTTGATTTTAAACTATGTAGTTAATTATTGGATAGTTTATATTTATTGTTTTGCGAATGTATTAATTTGATGGGAGTCTCCCAGAGAAATAAGATGTGAATTATGTAAAGAGGTAGGTAGTCAGATAGGTAGGTTGGCTGGAAGATTGAAAGATAGGTAGAAAAACAGACTTCTCTTAATCCAAATTGCCATAATGATATGAATGTTATTTTTAAGATTCAAAACCTTTATTTTCTTTTTTTTCTGAGACGGACTTGGCTCAAAGTTCATCTTAGCAGAATATATCCACAAAATCAGATTTACAACCTCTTTGACAGATGCCACGCCAATATACAATTTTCCTGTGCCAATTTGGCAGTTTCGTTGTGGGTATTCATTGTGCTCTGCCGAACAAAAGTTCATTTTTTGATATTTAATCATAAAAACCCCGAGACTTTCCTTGCTGACATTCATTAAATCCTTGGTGTTGTCAGATAAAAAAAGATTAAACTATTCAGACAATTTTCTTCATCTCCAGAAAATCATCTTACTTAGCAATTATGTTATCAGTATGCTGGTTGTTAGAGAGATAATGGGATATGAAACACAAATTTTTTGCAATCAAAAAATTGAATGTTACGCTGGGACTGTTCAGCAATGTTATAACTATTTCAATTGAATGCAAATTTAAAAAGTGATGGGAGGAAATATGTAATAACGCTCTTTTCCCAACTAGGCACTTTAAATCCCAGAAACCGCCAGCCACTGTTGAGAATGTTTACACACCCCAAAAAAACTCAAAATATTTTTGCAAGTACAGGTAGTTCTCAACTTACGACCACAATTGAGCCCCAAATTTCAGTTTCTAAGTGAAACATTTCTTAAGGGCGCTTTGCACCATTTTATGGCCTTTCTTGCCACCGTTGTTAAGTGGATCACAGCAGTTGTTAGATTAGTAGTAACATGATAGTAAAGTGAATCTGGCTTCCCCAGTGACTTTGCTTGCCAGAAAGTTGCAAAAGGGAATCCCATGACCCCGGGACACTGCGACCGTCATAAATATGAATTAGTTGCCAAGTGTCCAAATTTTGGTCACGTGACCATGGGGATGCTGCAGTGGTCATAAGTGTGAAAAACGATCACAAGTCACTTTTTGCAATGTTGTTATAACTATGAATGGTCCCTAAATGAACGGTTGTAAGTTGAGCACCAACTGTACTTCTCAAATCTCAAATCACCCCAAATGTGTTGAACCAACAAATGTGGCATCCTCTGCATAATTTTCATAGTGGCCAATAAATTCAAACTGTTCTGGAGTTGGAAATTGCAAACAATGAAAAAAGAGAGAGAAAAGAATGGGATAAACGTAAAGCAGAAAAATGAGAATCCCTTATTATTGTACATATGCATATCTAATAGGGTGTTTGGATTGATCAGTATTGAATTATCCCCCTGCTTTTGATTTTGCTCTTTCTTTATTTAATTTTTTCATAGCCAGTGGGATGTTGCCAAACCCAGTCTAAACATCTGGCTGAATCTGTGACAAACTAATAATAATATGATGATGATCGTGGTGTTGGTGTTGGTTCAGCATGTATTGTATATACGCCTTCAAATCTGACTTGGCTCCTAGGGATTGCCTGAACAATCTCTTAGTTTTCTTGGCAAGATTCCAGAGAGTGGTTTGCCATTGCCTGCTTCCTAGGGCTGGGAGGGTGTGACTGGCCTAAGGTCCCCCAGCTAGTCTTGTGCTTAACATGGCACTAGAACTCCCAACCTCTTAGTTTCTAGCCTGATGTCTTAACCACTACACCAAATTGGCTATTTCCGAGCAGAGTAAATCAGTCAATCGGAATAGAGCTCAAATGGACCTTGGGGGTCTTCTAATCCAGGGCTTTTCAACCAGTGGTACGGGTACCACCTGTGGTACATTGGCACCTGGCAGGTGGTACACGACCATCCTAGAAAAGTGGTAGTAGGGGAGGGGAATGAGAGCGCCGCCGGGCGGGCAGGCAGGTGTCTTGCTCGGCTGTGCCTTGGGGGGCACTTTTTTCAATGGCATTGTAACTTCGAACAGTCACTAAGCGAACTGTTGTAAGTCGAGGACTACCTGTACTTTATCACTTTTTTCCTTCTTTTTTTTGGTCATCAAGTTTTTGACACCTTGCTAGGCTAGGCGACTGGTGGTACTCGGATATTGCCATATCCTAAAAGTGGTACAATGGGTGAAAAGGTTGAAAAGCCCTGGTCTAGTCCAACCCCCTGCTCAAGCAGGAGACCTCACACCATTTCAGAGAAGTGACTGTTTAATCTTTTCTTTAAAATCTCCAGTGTTGAAGCACCCACAACTTCTGAAAGGCAAGCTGCTCCACTGGTTAATTGTTGTCACTGTTAGGTAGTTTCTCCTTAGTTCTCCTTGATAAGTTTCCATCCATTGTTTCTTGTCTTGCCTTCTGGTGCTTTAGAAAATAAGTTGACACCCCCCTCCTTCTTTGTGGCAGCCTCACAAATACTGGAATACTGCTATCATGTCACCCCTAGTCCTTCTCTTCTCTAGACTAGCCATACCCAATTCCTGCAACCGTTCTTCATTTGTCTCCAGGCCTTTAATAATCTTAGTTCATTTTCTCTGCAAGTAAAATACAAGCTACACATTAAAAATAAGCTTTCTTCTGTGTACCCACTCCTCTCAGGAACATACACAAGGGCCTGATATTAAGTTAGGATTGTAACGCAACCCGTTCAGTGTTGCTGCAGTTGCAGTTCTCTTGCGGATGCGTTGCCCTGGTTTGCTGAGACAGTACCCATTTCTCATTATCTGCTCCCAGTTCCTTATTTTAATTAGAGGTTCCAGGGAGTCAGTTATGTCCTTTACTTGTGAGCAAGCATCTCTTCCCTACCTGTATTTCATTTTTCAAAGCCATAAGGTAAATGTAATAAAACAATGAAAAAATGTAACCATGCTACCGGCGGATTTAATGAAAAAAAATCACCCAAATGAGAAAGTGTGTAATTATGCTAAATTTCATGACACGTGGGGTCACAAATGGATTTCTTCCACATGCTCAGAATGACATCAATTAATACCAGTTCTAGCTTGTCTGTTAAGCAGTAGATTTGATGATGTTTTATATTAAATGGATATTAATTCTTACGGAGGCCTGATGAATTAATTTTTATGGCTATGAACAGGTTTTACAAAGTCTATTTTTGTTAAGTTGTAATACAGTATTGAACAATAGGGGTTTTTAAAAAAAAAATTATAGAGCCCCATTAAAGAGGAATGTCTACTGCATACAGTATCATTAAAAATGAGAGAGAAATTCAGTATTATTATAGGCTCACAGACTTATCTATCCTTCCATATTATAATTTGAAGTTGCTTTTCCCCTCCTTCGTTTCATGCAAGAAAAAATGCAGTCCTTGACTTACAACTAGTCGTTTAGCTACCATTTCAAGTTAAAACAGACCCCCAAATGGTACTTATGACCTGGTTCCAAAGTTCCAGTGTTACTCCCTTTCCTGCAGTCATGTGACCACATTTACATTACAGTGTCCTGCAGTCACATGATTCTGATTTAAGACTTTTTGCCCAAAACCAGCATTTAGTTTGTTTGGGGGTTTTGGGGGGGGCAAAAGTGCACATAGTGAACAATGGATTTGCTTAAGAACCACTAATGATTTATGGTGATCCACTTAACAACTACCTCAAAAAAGATCATAAAAATCAGGTTGGCCATATGATGATTGCTTTCTGACCATCACAACTTAACCATAATGGGCCATAATGGGTTGTAAGCCGAGGACTACCTGTATGCTGAGAGCTGGGTAAATTGTACAACGTTTCCATCTCTCCTGTGTGAAATTTTGAAAGGAGAATGCAAGGCATCTACATCTTAGTGATAACTGATTACAGAATAATGGCGATAATACAATTTATTGGAAGGACAGAACAGTTAAATCCCGTTTATTTGGGCAAACTAATGAGGGAATAACAACGATTACAAATTTTACAAACATTTGTGACGTTTAGTACAAAAAAGTACCAAGTCCATGTTTATTTTCTTTAATCAGTTTCAAACTTTAACAGTGTGTTGTAACCTTGCCTTTTAAATTGATTTTAATTAAAAAAAATATGCCATCTGGTTGAAAACCTTAATAAATTTTCCCGTTGAACCTCTTCAGTCCTAGGCCAACTGTGGCTGATCCTTTTCTCATAATTGTATTGATGGTTTTTTTTAAAAATATTGCCCTTTATAATGGAATTGTTGAGCAAATCCTTGAGTAAAAAGCAACCTATATAGTAATTGGATATTTCCTGGGAGATCCAATATTGCCTATAAGGAAATCATGATGACCTATACCTCAAAATGTTAACATTTATAAACAGGCTTAAATGCCTACTATTAATATTCCATTTGCTGATTAATTGAACCAAGGAGTATTGCTCCATATCGACTTTGATTAATGTAATTAGATTTATGAGACAATCCTGACTTTTTATTACATTTCTTCATTAATTTTTACTAGTTCCAGAAAGAAAAATAGAAATGAGCTTATTATTCAAATGGAAAAGGCAATATTTTTCTTTCTCGTTTCTCTTTTCGAAAAAAATAAATAAAATCATTTCTTATTTTTAAAAGGCCTTGGCTTCAGCAGTTGGAATTGCAAAGTCAAGCCTCTTTCACATACAATTTTGATCATTGTTTTCTCAAATTTAAATGAAGGCCCAATGAGAAATGAAAAAAATATGATGAATTAGCACTGTGGTTTCAGTCAAGTGTTTCAGATAATGCTCGACAGAAACCATGTCACAAAATTTTCCTCCTATTTTGTTGACCGACAAATTTGGGTGAGTGTTTTTCCAAAGGTGTCTAAGGAAAGGAGAAATTCCACAACTGTTTCTCAATTCTTGAACTTTAAGCAGGCCAACACTATAATGATATACAGGTAGTCCTTGATTTACGACCACAATTGAGCCCAATTTTTTTTTTTGCTAAGTGAAACATTTGTTAAGTGAATTTTACAACCTTTTGTACCACAGTTGTTAAGTGAATCGCTGCAGTTAGTGGCATGGTTGTTAAGCTTCCCAATGACTTCGCTTGTAAGAAAGTCATAAAAAGGTGATCACGTGACCCCAGGCCACTGCAGCCGTCATAAATATGAGTCAATTGCCAAGCAAGTTTTTAAGAAGAGACTGGACAGCCATTTGTCTGAAATGGTATAGGGTTTTCTGCCTGAGCAGGGGGTTGGACTAGATGACCTCCAAGGTCATTTCCAACTATTATTATTATTGTTATTGTTGTTGTTGTTGTTATTATTATTATTACTACTACTACTACTACTACTACTATTATTATTATTATTATTATTATTATTATTATTATTATTTTTATTATTATTTCTAAATTTTGCTCACGTGTCTGTGGGGATACTTCAACAGTCATAAGTGTGAAAAATGGCCATATGTCACAAATCTCAGAAGAATTCATCTACCCAGCATCAGATTCAAAACATTTCAGGAAAACCGGAAGGGTGAGAGAGAAAACGGCAGCATCAACTTGGGAAGGTCCAGTCACAAAAGCCTATTATTTCCTTCACACAGTTTTCAACTAGCCCATTTGGTATGTGACTGAGGGTTCATTAGTATATTCATTATCCTTTCACGATGTATTTCAAATACTTCCAAAGTCACATGAAATTATGTAGCTCGCATTATGAATTATTCATGGAAAACCTTTTAAGACCTTTCAAGATGTGGGTAAAAAAATAAGGTAAGAGATGAACGGTCCCTGATGCTCTTCTTTTTTCTCAAATCCAGTTATAAAAAGGAGGGGAATGGTCAGGCTTTTAGGTTTTTTTTGCCCCAGCTTTAGTATTTTATAATCCTCTAGAAGTTAGCTTTTTTTTCTCATTAGGCACCCTCTCCTTTCCCATCTTCTCTCCTGTCCTCATCCATTGAGAGTTTGCATGTTTTAAATGAAGTGTTGCTACCCACATTTCTGTGGTTTGGCCAGAAACACACACACACATAGACACACACACACAGGAGGAGAGAGAGAGAGATAGAGAGAGAGAGAGGCTATGCAGCAGTGGAATTGCTTATTATATTTAAAATATTCCTTAAATACAATTTAATCTCCCAAGATTCATTTTAGAGCTTTGGAGTTTCAAAGAAAATGCATTTCCCATTTCTGCCCTTTTTTTTTCTCATATCCAGAAGAAAATTCAGCATCACGGCATGGCTATCTCTCCTCAAACAGGATATGTAGTTGTGGTTAAATATTCAGTTAATGAGCTTCTACTACTGGGCAATCTGACGAGTGTCATGCCAGTTTCCAACTGCATTATATCTCTGCATTTTTTGTAGCAGGGAGGTGAGATTGCATCTTTCCAGCGTGTAGAGCTGAAACGATTCGGAGTTTAATGCGATGAGCGGAAATAAAAAGCATCCACAGTTCTGCATGCTATCAAATTACCACTTTTTTTTAAAAAAAAAAAACCCTCTCAGTTTCTGCATTATATATTAAAGGAAACCTTTCATTTGAGGGCATTTTCAGGGGAAAATTAGATCACTGTTCAAAGACAATTGCTATGTTTTCTGCCTGCATCGCAGCTTTCATTGCCGATTGTCATAAAGAGAAAAATAGCAGTTCTTTTTCCCCTCCTTAACTTGACTCTTAAATAAACTGAATCGGGTTTTTTTTTATTATGTTGACTTTTTGTGTAACACGGAAATTAAAGCTTATTTATTATTTATATATTCCTGACATTTCTAGGCCGCTCCTCTCCAAATAGCTGTGAGTGGCATTCTGAGAAAATCAGGATTAAAAAACAAAAAACCAGGCAGAAACATCAACAAGCTATAATGGCTAAGTCCATCCCCAGAACCAAGGTTTTGATTCTGGAAACCCCTCTGCTGGCACGGAGCAGAACATAAATAAATAAATACAGGTGTTGTATCTGAGTCAATTTTCTAATGAAGCAACATTATTTCCCCCATGTTTAATGTGTATTTGTTTAATTAATTGATTTGATTTATGTTGCTACTCATATTTCTATACCTACTCTAATGCAATCCTGGGTTGTATAAACAGAGGCATACAATCAAGATCACGTGAAGTATTATTACCCCTTTATAAAAACCCTAGTAAGACCACACCTGGAATACTGCAGCCAATTTTGGTCAGCATATCACAAAAAAGATGTTGAGAGTTTGGAAAAAAAACCCAGAGAAGAGCAACTAAGATGATCAAAGGCCTGGAGACTAAAACATACAAAGAACAGCTGCAGGACTTGGTTTTGGCTAGTCTAAAAAAAAGAAGAAATGGGTAACATGATAGCAGTATTCCAGTATCTATGGGGCTGCCACAAGGCAGAGGGGGTCACATTGTTCACCAGAGCACCAGAGAGAAGGACGAGAAACAATGGTTGGAAACTGATCAAAGAGAGAAACAACTTGTAATTGAGGAGAAACTTCCTGACAGTGAGGACTATCAGCCAGTGGAACAGCTTGCTTCCAGAAATTGTGGGCGCTCCATCACTGGAGATTTTTAAGAGGAGACTGGATATTCACCTGTCTGAGACGGTATAGGTCAGCGATGGAGAACCTTTTAGAGACCGAGTGCCCAAACTGCAACCCAAAACTCACTTATTTATCGCCAGGGGCTGGGTGGGCGTGGCCCACTGGGTGGGCGTGGCTGTGGTGGTCATGGCAGATTGGGTGGGTGTGGCCATGGTGGGCGTGATCACCTTGATGTTGCTCGTGGGGAGGGACGCCTGTGGGGGCCGGGCAGGGTTGGGGGAGATCCAGGGAGTCTCTGGCAGATGGGGCAGTGGGCAGGAGGCTCGTCCTGCAGGGTGAGGCGAGGTAAGGGAGGGGTGCCATTGTCACAGGGCAAGGTAAGATGGGCCGGGGCGGCTGCTGGCTGACACCATTGCCCCCTTCACACAAAGGCCAGCGAGCGCATGGGTGCTGGGATGCATCTGGCCATGTGGGACCTCAGCAAGTTAGCAGGCGGCTGGTTGAAGAGGGACGGTTGCCATCTCCAGGGCATGGTGCGTGTGCCCACAGAGAGGGCTCTGAGTGCCGCCTCTGGCACACGTGCCATAGGTTCGCCACCACTGGTATAGGTTCTCCTGCTTGAGCAGGGGGCTGGACTAGAAGACCTCCAAGGTCCCTTCCAGCTCTATTCTATTTTATTCTACTCTAGGTGGCTAACCCTGTATAAAAGACAGAATCCATATCCATATCAACATTTTAAAAAATCCGTGAAAGCATCCCAAGTTAAAAACTCACTTTGTAGTAAATTCAGCTCCAGGCACCCAAGCAGCAGCCAATTGCTTAACATCCAAGCCATGTCTTTAAAGTTTTTTAAAAAGCCAGCAACATCAGGGCCATTCACATCTTGATGGTGAGATGGGGGAAAAGTACAGTAGTCCTCAACTTATAACCACGAGCCTGGAATTACGGTTTTAAGTCACACCAGTCATTAAGCAGGTCACCACCTGACTATCCCCCTAAATTTTTGTGATAAGTCACTAAATGAACACCACAGTCACTAAACAAATGCTGTGGTCAGTAAATGAACAAAATGGTTGTTAAGTGAAATCCATTGTACCCAAGGGCCAGTTTTTTTGCCAGAAACTGGAAAGGAATACCGGTTTCCATAAAAAAAATATTGTAAATTAGAATCAGATGACCCCCAGTTGCTACCAATGGCCTTAAATGCAGGCCGGTTGCCAAGTACCCAAAATGCAATTATTTGACTAAGTAGAGGGTTATCAGAACTTTGAAACTGGGTCGCAAGTAGCTCGTGGGCTGTCCATTGTAACTTCAAATATTCGGTAAGTGACTGGTTGTGAGTCAAGAACTACTTGCGTGGTGTTCCAAAGGAAATGCACTGTGACACAAAAGACGTGCTTTGTGGGTCCCACAAGATGGCAGTCCCTAATCAACAGGGCTTGTGCATGCTGTTCTTTCTGGATCTAGTAAATTTGAGCTTAATTCTTCAACCAGTGCATAATGTGCTAATTGAAGGAGAAGTGGGCAGACTTAAAACATTGACTTTGTTTTATTATTTAAGGCTTGCACTGAAAGCCCTGAAGTTTTGACAATTGTGAATGGTGGCACAGTTGATTACTACACACGCAAGTAGCTTTTAGTGGAGTGTAATTAGTTCAGTGTTAGTTTCTCTCCCCAGTGGGTCCCTGGTTTTGGTTGCCTTACTATTAGTACTATAATTTCAGGTTGCGCGTGTTTGTTTGAAGTCCAGTGACTGCCCACACACATTTGCAAGAATGCAGGCTTAGACATAATATAATAATAATAACAATGAAATGATGGTGTGATTATTCACAGCTGCCTAGTTGTGTAAGTGAGCAATGAAATGCAGACTCGGGAAGCAGAAATGCTAGTCTGGATTTCCACTCGACATATCTTTTTACTGTTGCTTTAATTCAAAAGAAAAAAAATGTAGAGGGAAAGATGGCAAAACAGATTCTACAATTTTATAAATCCATTTGGAAGGGCATTGCTAAACTGCATTTTTTTCTTCTTCCATTCAATCGTGTCTGATTCTTGGAGATTGCCTGGACAGTTTTCTTGACAAAGTTTTTTAGAAGTGGTTTGCCATTGCCTCTTTCCTAGGGCTGAAAGAAAGAGGCTGGCCGAAAGGTTACACAGTTGGCTTTGTGTTCAAGATGGAACTAGAATTCCCGGCCTCCCGGTTCCTAGCCTGAATGTCCAAACTAGCTCTGCCAGCCTTCTGTATTTACCTAAAATTTACCTAATTTTCCTGCCCGAATCAAATATTTTACTTTTAGAACAAATTATTGTTGTAACTAGAAATGGAGGCAGACCAGATTTTCCATCTCATTTTTGGGGGGATGTCCCCTTCAATTCAGGATTGTCATTGTATTGGATGAATGTGGAAATCAGGAAGGGAATATTGTAGGTCAGAGAAAGGCTGGTATGGAATGCCAAGAAATGAACCCAGAATTTCTCCTGAATTTTGGGAAGAATGGAAACATCCGCGTTGTTTAATATACAACTGCATTTTCAGCTTGAGCCTAAGTTAAATATGGATTCCTGCCATGGGAAGAAGAGGTGAGCAGATTTGCATTGTCTTCTTTAAACAGAATAGTTGGTGTCTTGACCGGGTCTTGAACACCAGAAATGTATTTACATTTCCAAATGGTGCACTCTTTGTTCACGCAGATTCCTTCCAACTGACTTATGCCACACGCAAAACTGCTTTTTCGGCTTATGCTACTGCAGAATCTGCCCCAGACACATTAACCACGTGTGGACATATTGAGCTGGCTGTTCAGAAGCTCCCAAAGGAATTCTTGATTGCCAATTACACTGTTTCTCCTTTCTCTCAAATTGCTAAGAAACAGCCACTCTCTTGATTTAAGATTATTTCCATAGCTCGTGGTTAGTAGGCTAAAGCAATTGCTTTATTATATTTAGGTGTGCAAAGCACATTTGGCTTGCATGAAATGTGTGTTTTTTTCCCCCAGCTCTGACTCGCAACAATCTCAGTTGGACCTCCATTGATTAGCCTCCCTCGTGTGCTGCATTAGCTATGCATCTGATCAGATCGTTCTTTCTGCCTGCTGTTTGGAGAAAGAAGAAGAAAAAGGAACAAAGAAAGCCAGAAGAGAGAGAGAACTGGGGGTTTCCTCGCTTTTAAATATGAAATGGAACAATTCCTTTGTCATGGAAATAAAACCATCCCTAATACCTTCTAGGGCAGGGGGTCAAACTTGCCGTGTCATGTGATGTGTCGCGACGTAT
>NW_015388486.1:254536-263944 GCF_001527695.2 Protobothrops mucrosquamatus
GTCGGGCCCTGTGAGGCGCAGAGTGATGACGTCAGAGGAGGGCGGCGGCATCGGCGGCTGCGGCGGCATCGGCGGCTGCGTCGTCGTCGCCGGAACGATAGGTCGGTTGGCTTTCCAGGACTGCAGCTCGGGCAAGGTAACCGGGTCGGTTGGGAGGTAGGCCGTACGCGGCTGGGGCGGCCTCGCAGGGCCCGACATGGTGAAGGCGCTCTTCAGAATTGTATATATAGTCCTTCTTGTCTTAGGGTCTCAGAGCATTGAGATACGTTGCATTGTTACGCCTTCTTGTGGGATTTTACATGACTTTCACCATCACCTTTGGGTGGTGTTTCAGTTACCTTGACCACCAGGAGGCAGATATGTGATCAGTTTCACCCTATTTGGGACTGGGCGTAATATAACTCCAGAGTTCAGAGAGTGTTAGTGAAGACGGGTTGTAGATATCATTCTGTACAGATAGTCCTTGAGTCAAAACAATAACTGGGACTGGAATTGCCATTGCTAAGCCACGTGGTTTTAATTGTGATGTCATATGATTGTTTTGCTTTTGATGGTAATCCCAGCACTTCTGTTGCCATTGTTAATTGAATTGCATGAGAACTGTGGTGGCGCAGTGGTTAGAATGCAGTATTGCAAGCTAACTCACTGTGTCAGGGCCCACTTCAAAACCTCATCCTAAGACAGCAGAACTCGTGGAAGCAGTTTCTTCCAAAAGGAACTTTTATTAGGAGAAGCTGATAGCAGGCATAATAGACAGGATCTGAGGGTTTCCCGCTCAGATCAATAGGTTAAAAGTGTCCCAAGCAAACCCCATCCCAAAGTTCATCTGGTCAGTTCACATGGGCGAATCCCCAGGTGTTAAGTCCATTGTGGGAAAGAGCAGATAACGCCAGGCTGTCTCAGGGTTGCAGCGATGTTTTGTCGGTTCTTCACACCTTCCCTTCCGAACGTGGAGATAAACCAGTTGCTGGAGGCGCATTCCTTTCTTCTCCCCCCTCTTTCTATTTGACATCAAGGGGAAAGATAGTTCACAGAGGAAGTATGCAGAAACAGCAAAATGTTACAGTGTAGCGATAGAGGAAAACAGAGCAATAACCCACAGTGCATTTCCCCCCTCCCCTCCAGGAGTATGGCAGAACCCAGAAATAAAGAGAAAGTAAAGTTTGAGTTAAAGATAGAAAAGAGCCCCCTTAGAATATGGGTTCTGACACACTGCTTACTGCCAGGAGTTTGATTCTGATTGATTGAGATTGACTCAGCCTTCCATCCTTCCAAGGTGAGTAAAAAATGAGGGCCCAGATTGTTGGGGGCAATAGGCTGACTCTGTAAACCGCTTAGAAAGGGCTGTAAAGCATTATGAAGAGGTATATAAGTCTAAGAGCTGTTACTATTGTTAGCCAAATGTCTATGGAGATTCTCAGACATCCAGGTTATGGTTGTCTCAAAGGTGCTTTTTCAAGAGGCAACTGGACTTTCTTGGTTTTCTTTGAAGATGTTTTGCTTCTCATGCAAGAAGCTTCTTCAGTTCTGATGGAATGGTGGGGAATGAAAGGATTTATATTCCTTGAAAGCACCTGGTCATTTGCATTCTTTTAGAGAGTCGTTGAAGCCACTTGGAGGTTTATCAGTGTTCTCAGGATCACGTGAATAGTGCAAATGGGTGTGGAGCCGTCTTAAAACTGCTGAAAGGACTGTGTTGTAGACTGGAGATAGATAATGTTGTGTCCCTCCCCCTCTGTTGAGAGTGGGCTGTTCAATTGTTCAAGTACAGATGGACTACCTGTATATATATTAAATTTCAATTGTGCAGTATTAAATGCTCAGCTCTGCAGAGAAGGGTAGATGGGAATGAGTTAACGAAAATAGCCAACAGATTAATAGATTCACTTTGAAGAAATGATGTGCTTTTGAATCCCTGAATTCATTCTGTACTTTGCTTTAAGTGTGTCTGGGGGAAACACACCCACGTAGTAAACTCTTTGTAGCATGTTCTTTCAGACTTGTGGGTGTTACAGGCCATTTCACGTCCTTGTTCTCTTCTCAGTATTCCCTTCCTCTCATTTTCACCTCTTTGCAAATGCAAACAAAAAAATAAGAAGTACATAACTAGGAAACAGCGAGATATATTCATATCCCTTACTGAACTTGTCAAGCTGACAATAGGGGTGCTGATACGTACAGGAATAGACCTCAAATGGCACCCCCTAGATTTTTGCATGCCGGGTGTTGATTGCTCTAATTGACATTGTCTTGGCTCCTTTGGATAACTCAAGGTAATACAAAGTCAAAGGAAGAAAACGTCTTCAAGCAAATATGCTTTATTTATTTATATTTCATGTTTCTAGACCACTCTTCTCCCTCATTGAGAGACTCTGAATGAGGTACGTTATAATCGACATATAAACCAGCATATAAAATTAACATTAGAGTATTAAAATTGCAAGAACACAAGCGAGTGGTCAGACGAGGAGACCCAAACTCATCGGTAGCCTCACCCACAAATTCAATTTTTCAGCTACTAAGATTGTTGGACGAGCGGGTACAAAAACAGCCAGGGAAATGATTGAAGCCTGGGAAGCAGGCCGCTCATCAGTCAACAGGAGTGCTGATTTACCACCAGCTTATCAAGTACTTAAAAGGCGAGAGCTGGGCAGCATAAGCAGATGACAGCTAATGACTTAAAAGCCAGCCATGAACACACCCCAATCAACATCTAAAAATCCATTTATAACAGACCCTATAAATACCACACACAGAACAGCTAGAGAGAAGTTCCCTGAACTTGGGCTTCAGCACGAGTCCGAAACCTCAGAAGATAAAACCTCAGGTCCTGGTGACCGACCCAGATTGGATCCTGCAGTATTAAAATTAGTTTTAAGATTAAAATTTTAAAATTATGAGACTATCACATTATAAAATACCCCCCCAAAAAAACACACAACAAGATGGCCATTTAACATTTGTTAATAACGGCGGAGGGAGGGCTCTCATGGTGCCAGCAAGCCCCTGAATTGTATGATCCTTTGTGTCACACCCACACACACCCACACACACAAGTGCACTAAGCTAGGTTTTGACCCCTTCATGGAAAACCAGGAGAGTGGGGGGAGGGCCTCCAGGGGACCATATTCCATAATGCAGGGGGCAACAGCCGAGTAGGCCAGTCAAAATTCTTTTCCTTTGAGAATATCTCTAAAGTTGATTCACAGTTAACATTATAAACTCCAATTTGGAACGCTAATTTAATGAAGAGAAATGAGGAGAAATTTCCTGACAGAACAATTAATCAGTAGAACGGCTTGCTTTCAGAAGTTGTGGGTGCTTCAGCACTGGCGGTTTTTAAGAAGAGATTATACCATTTGCCTGAAATGGTATAAGGCAGAAGACCCCAACCTTTTGGGCACCAGGGACTGGTTCCGTGAAGAGAGGTTTTTTCGTGGACCGGAGGGGGTATGTTTTTGTGTGCTGCCTCTATCCCACGGATGGGGCTTTGCTTGTTTGTGCAGACCAGTTGCTGACATGCCGCGGCCCGGTACCGGTCCAAGGACCAGGGGTTGGGGACCCCTGGTATAAGGGCTCCTGTGGCAGCAGTGGGTTAGACTCCAAGCTCCCTTCCATGATTCTGTTTAATCTCTTAAACTCCCGATTCCCCTTTTTTTTAAAACCTTCAGATTTCTACAACTTTTCTTGAAAATCTATGTTATTAACACACTGGCCTTTCCTGTATATTTTTAAATGTGCAGTGATGGTTACATGCATCGGGAGGGGGGGCTGAGAGCGGGTGGCAGGACCGCAAGAGACCATAACTAATTTAAAAGCTGTGTTGTAGTACATTTTCTTTCTCCGCATGCACTCACTCTTTCTCTCTCTCATACACACACATACACGCTGGTCAACCAATTGCCAGGAAAAAAAAAGTTTAATTATAATGTTTACAGCAATTCCCTGAGATGTATTTTTCATGGAAGCCCCAGTCTCTCCGATGAAGCCTGTTTATCCCTTTGTGTATATACTATATTGAGCTTTGTTTCTTTTGCCTAATGAGCTAGTTAATTTTTACTCTTTCTGTTTGACAACTTCTATAATTCACTGAAGCTCCCGGCTTTTTCGCCAGCATGGTGGTATGACAGAAGCTTGGGTCTACGTTAAGCTTAGCCAACCACCCTTTGCTTGGCTGAGGTCAGAAGTCAGCGAGGACAATTGGTAACCAGCGATGAGTAATAATACAGAAAGAGCTTTTGGGTTACTTTGATTCAAACTAAATTTTGAACTTTAGAGTTGCTTTAGAAGCCAAGCTTCAAACTAAGCTTGGTTTATAAGCTTTGATAGGCACGAAGGACCCTGATTAAGAGTAAGTCTGGCTTATAGGCTTCGAGAGGCACAGCAGAACCTCATTCTGTTGTTCAATAAGATTTATTATTTTTTTCATTGTGTTGCTGACATTATTTTGTTTCACTTATTTCAAATATTTATATAGCCACCCATCTTATATTGAACTCTAGGCAGATATATGCATATCTTTAATCAATTATAATTATTTAAATTTATTATTTAAATTAATACGCTTTTGTATCTGGTTTCCTTCCTTTCGAATATTGATTAGGGTAATATATGGCTGAAGTCAACTTTCCCGCTCTTAGGCATTGCCAGGTTTTGCTGTTATCTGCTTCGCTTGCTTTTTTTTTTTTTTTTAATGCACTGGCCATGTAATACTTTGTTTTGTCATGTTTCTTTTCTATCCTTCAATTTTCTTGTAGGCCACTTTCATCTCTATGGTTTTTTTTCAGAATCTCAAAATAATAATAATAATAATAATAATAATAATAATAATAATAATAATAATAATAATAATTTAAAAAAAAAAGATAGAAGGGACCTTGGAGGTCATCAAGTCCAACCCCCTGCTCAGGCAAGAAACCCTATACCATTTCGGACAAATGGCTGTCCAGTCTCTTCTTAAAAACCTCCGGTGTTGGAGCATTCACCGCTTCTGGAGGCAGGTTGTTCCACTGGTTAATTGTTCCAACTGTCAGGAAGTTTCTCCTTAGTTCTAGGTTGCTTCTCTCTTTGATTAGTTTCCACCCGTTGCTTCTTGTCCCGCCTTCAGCGCTTTGGAAAATGCTTCTTCTTTGTGGCAGCCCCTGAGATATTGGAACACTGCTATCATGTCCCCCTTTATATTTTATTAAAACAGAAACTTCACATGTGCAGTGGTATATGAACAGAAAACCTGTAATCTAGATAAAGGTGGATGATAAAGAAGGGAATTATTGATTGGAATCCCAAAGGTGCTTTTTCAAAAGGCAACTGGACTTCCTTTGTTTTTCCCTGAAGACGTTTCGCTTCTTATCCAAGAAGCTTCTTCAGTTCTGACAGAACAGTGGAGAACGTTATATTCCTTGCAGTCATCTGGTCCTTAGCACTCTCTCTGAGAATCATTGAGGTCCCTTGGAGGTTATCTGTGCCCTCAGGGTCACCTGAATAGTGCAAATGGGTGTGGAACCTTCTTGGAACTGCTGAAAGGGACTGTGTTGTAAACGGGAGGTCTCAGGCTGACTAAAGTCTTAAAAACAAATTTGGCCCAATTGTAGTTTCTGATAGAAGAGGAAAAACAAAATTAGTAACAGAGTGCATGATCTTGTACTTCACATGTGTCCCTGTGTGAGAGAAAGTGCATCCAGATTTTAAAGCCAGGTTAATCTCAGTAGCCTGGATTCTAGGTTAGCTTCCTCCAACCTGACATCTCTCTTGTGCTGCACCATCTAGGCAGAGAGATCTAGTGCCGCTGATTTGAAAGCCATTAGTTTGGCAAAGGCTGTTAAACGTTATATTGTTCTAGGACAGGGGTAGGCAACCTTGGCTCTTTTATGACTCATGGACTTCAACTCCCAGAATTCCTGAGCCAGCCACGCTGAGGGGAAAGGGAGAGGTTTCCAAACTGAGATATGCTGGCTCAGGAATTCTGGGAGTTGAAGTCCACGAGTCATAAAAGAGCCAAGGTTGCCTGCCCCTGTTCTAGGAGAAAAACTGTCAAAAACTAGATGCGATGGTGGTATATTGTTTAACATAACTTTTTTCTTTAAAAAATAAATAAATAGTAGATCAAAATTGATAGGATATTGAAAGTGCAAGGCATCCCCAGAATTTGAATGAATGAATAAATGAATGAATGAATGAATGAATGAATGAATGAATGAATGAATCAGGTATAGCAGGGGTAGTCAACCTTGGCTCTTTTATGACTCGTGGACTTCAGTTCCCAGAATTCCTGAGCCAGCTAAGCTGGCTCAGGAATTCTGGGAGTTGAAGTCCACGAGTCATAAAAGAGCCAAGTTGACTACCCCTGAGGTATAGGATAGTAGTGGTGGGAATAAGAACTCCAACCTAGTAATATAATACTGTATTGTAAGGCTGCTTTGAAGAATAAAGCAAAAATAGGGAAGTTAAAGTCTCCAGGGTCGTAGCCCCGAAGATGTTATCTAGGTAGGGAATGAGGCCACCCAAATGAAACACTCAATTCAGAGAACTTCATCAGCCTTTCACTCCACTCCTCAAGTGATGCTTATTCCCTACCATTGTAAGATTAAAATCCTTTGGGATGAAGGAAGGCTTCAGATCAGATGCAGATATCTGCAGTAAGTAAAAGGTTCACAAATACTAATCTTTCTTCACAGTCTCTCTCTTCCAGCCTCTTAATGAATGCTGCTCATGCTGGTCTTGAATAAACAGAACCAACAAATACAGTACTTGCGTTCAGAAGACAAAGCTGGAATTGGAAGGGAACATTTATTTTTTACAAAAATAGGCACAGCAGTTTTTGTTGGACCTTTTTTTGGGAAATATCAAGCTGGAAACACTGCATGCAACACGGAAAGAAAGAACACTTGAACCATTTCACCAGAAAACTGTCATGAAACACGAAATAGAATTATTGAAATCAGTTGGGAGCATCAGGATGGAAATAGCTGAGTACATAAAGCGGTGTTTTTAGTATAAAAGCAGTCCTCGATTTACAGCCACAGTTAAGCCCCAAATTCCCATTGCTTAGCAAGACAGTTGTTAAGTGAGCTTTGTCCCATTTTGTGACCTTTCTTGCCACAGTTGTTAAGCGAATCGCTGCAGTTGTTAAATTAGTAATATGGTTGTTAAGTGAATCTGGTTTCCCAGATCCCCAAAAGGGGATCATATAACTCTGGGTCATTGCAATCATCATAAATATGAATCAGTTGCTAAGTGTCTGAATTTTGATCACATGATCATGGGGATGCTGTAATGGTCGTAAGTGTGGAAAACGGTCATAAGTCACTTTTTCGGTGCTATTGTAACCTCAAATGGTCACTAAACAAATGGTTGTAAATCGAGGATTAGCTGTGTACCGACTCACTCATTCTTTAGAATATAAAGGCAATACTCTGGAACGAGCTGCCCCCAGAGATCCGGTTGATTCCGGATCTCCCCTCCTTCCGCCGCGCCCTCAAGACATGGTTGTTTCAGCAGGCAGGACTGGCCTAGGGACATTTTAAATTGGTTTTTAATTAATTTTTAAATAAGAATAGGCCTATTGGATATATTTTTTAATTGATTTTAAATTTTGTAGATTTGTATCGATTGTTTTGTTTTAATTGGCTGTAAGCCGCCCTGAGTCCACTAGGAGAAGGGCGGGATATAAATGCAATAAACTTGAAACTTGATACAACAGTCACTAAACAAATGATTGTAAGTCGAGATTATCCAGTAATTGGAATTCTCAATGATGATACAGCCACATAGACATTAATAAACACTATTATTAAAAAGGGGTAGGAAATAAAAGGTCGTTGAATATATCCTGCCACATGATGGAAGCCCCAACTTTTTTTTAATGTGTGTTACACAAACATAAAAAAAGGGGCAAACCTGCCTGTCTGTCACAAAACCCGCCATCTTGATTTTTTTTAACTTCCTCAGAAGCTTTTTCTTAGCCTTAACCACCTTCGTTTTCATCTTTTCTTACCTATTTATTATTTTTGACTCCTAAAATGTATCTGCACTATAAGCGTCACAGTTTTTCTGAGCTAGTTAACTTTTTTTTCTTGGTTTCCCAGTGATCCATTTTCATTCTTAATTTCTGTTGGCATTTGTTATCCAAATTGGCTATTTCAGGACTTTTTTTTTTTTAAAAAAAAGATGGCACTGTTAGCTTAAAAAATAACATATTATGGACAGTGGTATGTTTTTTTATGAGTTGCATTTGGAGAAATTTGGAACGAAGTTGAGAAAACAGTTGGCCCAACTAATTTGTTGTTGGCTGAATAAAGCAGTAGTTTGAATCTGGATCAATTTTTCATAATTCATTTTGTGACACCAACTTGTATCTCAGTAGCTTATTACCAATGGGGCTGTCACTTTGGTCTGCCATCTGAATATTTTGCTATTAGCCCATTGCTAGCTTGCGTTATTATCAATATAATTACTAATTCGAAAAGAGGAGAAGAATAAAATTGAGCAGGGACAGCTTTGTAAATAGGGCTCTAGAAATTTGGGGAAATATAATGAAGAATGTTAACAAAATGTTGAGCAGCCTGCTAATGTTTCACATTCTTTATTACAGGAGTACAAAAAATACTTTTTCTTTTGGTTCTAGAATAGAAAGTCTTAATATTTTGAACCTTTTTTGAGGAGGGCAAGGATAGACATGGTAATGATATGATTTTAAGGAGCAAATGGATTCATTATACCACGGATCTGCAAACCTGACAACTTTTAAGACTTGTGGACTTCAACTCCTAGAATTCCCCAGCCAGCTGTCATATAATCAGGCTATGGTATAATCCAAAGGCCTGCAAACTTGGCAACATTAAAACTTATGGACTTCAACTCCCAGAATTCCCCAGGTGGCTGGCTGCGGAATTCTGGGAGTTGAAGTCCACAAGTCTTAAAGTTGCCACATTTGCAGGCCTCTGGATTATACCATAGCTTGTTTCTTCAGTCTTGTCTAAAAGGGAGAATGTATATGGAACATCTCCAACAAATAAATCATCAACTTGGATAGTTGATGGAGTATATTTCAAATCAATTCAGTAAATCAAGTCCATTTCAGAAAATCAAGTCCAAATGATTTGGGGGGAAAAAAAGAGCATGCGAGCATCTCATCCAAAGTGCCAAATTGATTCAGAGGCATCCAATTCAATTTGACAATTGAGGTTGTCTTTCTGATTCCAATTGAAGCTTCACACAGTTTTATTTCGTAACTCTCCTTGCCACTTCTCCTCCATCCGCAGTGATTTCCTTCAGGTTTTGCACAAATGACCGGGTGCTTCAGCCAAGTTGTAGAAAAAGTTGGTGACTAGAAAGGAAGTTGGCACCGACTGGGCCAAATGACAGGCCCCAACTTAGACTTTTAGTTGCCAATCCTTTAAATAGAAAATT
>NW_015388486.1:264073-270098 GCF_001527695.2 Protobothrops mucrosquamatus
TAAGATAAGATAAGATAAGATAAGATAAGATAAGATAAGATAAGATAACCTTTATTGTCATTTTTTTAGTGTGGGCACAACGGCACACATCAAAAATGTGATGTGTTTTGTTTTGTTTTGTTTTAGTGGGAGAACATTTAGTTGCTCAGGACACTTAAATCCAGCCAACAAGAGCAATTGTCAGCTGCTTCTTTCAGAAGAATAGGAAAATTTCAGCCAGGAATAGTAGAAACTGACCCAGGAATCTTCCTCCCTCACACCCCCTTAATCTCCCAGTTCAGAAGCAGAGGTCTAGATTGTTTTGTGGATAAAAGTTACCCTTTCTGACTACAAAGACAGGAAGCCTCATTTCTCTTTTTGTGTAAATTAAAGTTCTAAATTCCGCAGATGGTTCGGGGTAAATAGGCCGGTGGAATTTTTCTTTAATCTTTTGGTTTATTATTACTGTGAGGTCAGAAAAAGGAGCTAGAAGTATTGGTATTAAGGAGGGCGAGGGAAAGGAAGATGTTTTAAAAGCTACAAAAATGTAAAAAAAGGATAGGGAAGCTGGAATTCATTTGTTTTTATTTGACATGAAAGTGTTTTTGATAGGAATGATTTGTTTGCCTTTCCAACGTGACCGCTTTTAAAAAATATTTTCATTCCACATTTTCACGTGTGATTTGCTGAATGCAGAGCAAATAGCATTTGTCATTAAGGGAGCTGGATTGAAATCCTGCCTCTCTGTGATTAATGCTTGCTTGGGGTCTTTGGGTGAGCTCAACGTGTTGTGTAGGAATGTTCCAGCAAAGTCAGACAGTTTTGCAAATCTGTTGGTTTAAAAGGGAAGCGATTTATGCATCTTTTGAACAGTGTATCCTAAATATTCTCAAATTTCCAGTTCTGGCTACACAAGGCCAAGCCTTAAGAACAAATGCATATGAAATCAGAACTGAGAAGACTGAAAGCAAATACTACTTTTGCAAAGAAGCTGAAGAAACAGTAGATCACCTGGTTAGCCACTATAAGAAGATTGCAGAGACTGACTACGAAAAACGGCAAAGCAAAATAGAAACAATGGTGCATTGGAAGATCTGCATGAAATGCCACTTGCCTTCAAACAAGAACTGATGGGACCATAAAAATAGAGAAATCAGTGAAAATGAAGAAATGCTCTGGGACTTTAGAATTTAGACAGACAGGCATCTGCTACGTATCACCCCGGACTTAACAACTATTGATAAGAAGGACAAAAAAGTCTGGAAAATGGACATTGCAATACCTGGAGACAACAGAGTAGAAAAGAAAGAACAGGAGAAAATAACAAACTACAAAGACCTGCAAATAGAAATATAATGACTGTGGCAAAAGAAAGCAGAGAAAATATCAATAGTAATATAGATGCCTTGGGCTCAACCCTGAAACATCTGGAGCACCACTTGAACACAATCGGCAATGAAAAAATCCCCATCAGTCAGTTGCAAAAAACAGCTTTACTTGGAACAGCCTACATCCTGCGACGATTCGGTTAGTACTATTAAACAACATCTACCTTTGCCAGATCATTGAGAAGGTCTCAATAGGTACACATAAATGTCATCTCCAGTCTAAACATTTGGCCTATTGTGCAACAAACCATAATAATGTCAATTACAAATAAATATACGCCTCCGTTCACCCTGGAGAAAATCTATCTATATGTTAAGAATTGACATTGACCTGATGGAACATAATCAATATTTTTCTTTTTGTAGGGGAAAAAAACCCAATTTGGATAATAAATGTGCTGTGATAAGGATGGAAAATAATTACTGAAAGCAGCAAAATCGCCCAGAATAATACTAAAAAAGAAAACTAGAATTAAGAAGATATTACACTAGTATTTATGTAAAAAATACAGTTTCGCACTTATTAAGTGAATTGCAGCAAGTAATAAATAAATTACATGTTTCTGGAAAAGTGAAGTCAGAGATAAAGTATTTGAAATGAGTGAGCCAAAATTTTATGGGATTTTAAAATTTAAATTAGATGCAGGGACTTAAAAAGAAATAGGATAGCCTAAATCTGATATGACAGGTCTTAAACCTTAAACAGCAGTAATTAGATCTATCTTTACAATTTCCAAGATTGAAGGAAAGCTGGAATCATGAAAATGGAAAACTAACCAATATCAACTATGATGTTCATTGGAACTATAATGAGGATGAGCAGGACAGGGAGAAGAAAGTAACTTCACATTTGCAAAACTGGCACACGGGGGTGTTAAAACTGCAGAAGCGAGCTTCCATCCTCTGCCATTTCTTTCAAACAGAAAAGCAGAATATAGATTTGAATAATGAATTCATAAATAAGTGTGTCTGGTTGACTCTTGAGATGACCCAAATACCCAAACATACAAATGTATCTGTGGGTTAGATACAGATAGTCCTCAACGTATGAGCACAATTGAGCCCAACATTTATGTTGTTAAGTAATTTCACGACCTTTCTTACCGCAGTTAAGTGAATCATTGCAGTTCTTAAGTTAGTAACATGGTTGTTAAGTGAAACTGGCTTCCCCATTAACTTTGCTTGTCACAAAAGGGGATCACATGAACCCGGGACACTGCAACCGTCATAAATATGAATCAGTTGCCAAGCGTCCGAATTTTGATCATGGGGGTGCTGCAGTGGTCATAAATATGAAAAATGGACATAGATCACTTTTTTCAGTGCCATTGTAACTTTGAATGGTCACTAAACGAACTGTTGTAAGCCGAGGACTACCTATGCTTCTGTTGGAAGTCCCTCCACCCGTTCCTTTCCTCCCTTAAAAAAAAAAAGAAGACCTATTCATTCAATTTCATCCCATTAATGGCAATCTAGCAAGTTGTCCACTTCTGTCAACAGTTTTGTTTCCAAGACATTTTTTAGCTCTCCACAACTTCTGCAAGCCTTCAGCTGAGGTGGTGGGTGGGGTAAATGAGTGTCTCATGGCTGCCACGACCAACCTGGACAGCCGTGATTTCAAAACTGTATCACGTGTCACTGGTCCAAAAAAGTGGCCTAGCCATGGCCTATACCAGGGGTCTTCAAACTTGGCCCTTTTATGACTTGTGCCTGGCTGAGGAATTCTGGGAGTTGAAGTCCACAAGTCATAAAAGGGCCAAATTTGAAGACCCCTGGCCTATACGTTTCAGTGAAAATAATAAGACAGACATATGGCATGCAGAGGGGATTTTCACAGTGAGGAATAATGCCAAAAGTCATATTTCACCAGGATCAACACTTTGAGGCCCTGATATTTTAATAAAGCACTCCCACCACAAGTAGTCAGCAGTGTAATTGATTGATGGCACTCAGGGGAGGTGATTGCTTTTTTCAGGTCAGCCCATTATAGCTTGATGTCTTTTTTTAATGAAATGAACAAAGCAAGGACCAAACCTTGCTCATTTTTGTGAATTTTGTATATAAACCGGATCCAGGTGAAACCCTGGCAGCATTCACCGACAAAGATATGCAAAAGTTCAGAAAATTTGAAAAGGGCCAATGCTACTACAGTTAGTCCTTGACTTACAACAGTTCGTTTAGTGACCGCTTGAAGTTACAACGACACTGAAAAAAAGTGTCTTATGAGCGTTTTTCACGCTTGCGACCATTGCGGCATCCTAATGGTCACGTGATCAAAATTCAGACACTGGGCAACTGACTCATATTTACGACGGTTGCCGTGTCCCAGGGTCATGTGATCACCTTTTGCAAACTTCTGACAAGCAAAGTCAATGGGGGGGACAGATTCACTTAAAAACCATGTGACCAACTTAACAACGGCAGTGATTTGCTTAACTCAGGGGTAGGCAACCTTGGCTCTTTTATAACGCGTGGACTTCAACTCCCAGAATTCCTGAGCCAGCATGGCTCAGCTTGGAAACCTCCCTTTCCCCTCAGCATGGCTGGCTCAGGAATTCTGGGAGTTGAAGTCCACGAGTCATAAAAGAGCCAAGGTTGCCTACCCCTGGCTTAACTGGTGAGAAAATGGAGCAGAACTTACTTAACAATTGTCTTGGTTAGCAACATAAACGTTTGGCACAATTGTGATAGTAAGTCAAGGACCACCTGTACTATTTCTTTCTCCTCCTCCTCCTCCTCCTCCTCCTCCTCCTCCTCCTCCTTCATCATTTTTTAAATAACAATTTCTTCAGGATAATATCAGTGCCAACATTATAGAAGAGCCACTTCTGAGGAAAGTCTTGGATTGCTGTGAAAACTTAGACATAATATTTGCTCCAAAAAGGAAAAGCCGAGAGCTTTAAGGCTTCAAACTTAAATAAAAAAATAAACAAGTCTCAAAATGTAACTGCAAATTTATATTTTATTAAAATATTTCAATCAAACTCAAAGAAGAATTTTGCTGTTCAAGATAGAAAGCAAGGCGAATGCAAGATGACTTTGCATCAATTTATTCCTCTTTTGTATCTCAGACAAATAATAAATCTAGGCAAAATATAGGCAAAATGGCTGGCTACACTACTTTGAAGCCCATCCCAACACGTCTCTCTTGGTCCATAGTGATATATGTCTATACATAAGGGACATATAAAAAGACACTTTTCATCCTTATATAACTAAAGGTAAAGATCAAGGTTTCCCTTGTCCAGTCGTGTCCAACTTTAGGGGGCCGTGGTTATTTCCATTTCTTAGCTGAGAGAGCCGGTGTTTTCCAAAGACGCTTCTACGGTCAGGTGGCCAGCGTGACTTGGCAGGGGATGTATGGTATGGCGACTTACCAGTCTCCATTTTGACACAACTGTGTTCCTTTCCTGTTCTGCTCACTTCCTAGTCATAATCCTGGCCATATCTTAGCCAGTTTGATCTAGTGGTAAAGGCATTAGGCTCTAAAATAGGAAACTGTGAGTTCTAGTTCCACCTTAGTCGTGAAAGACGGCTGGATGACTTTGGGCCCATCACCAGGAGACTGTGAATGCTAATCCTGCCTTAGACATGAAAGACACCTTGGTGACTTTGGGGTAGTCACTTTTTCTCAGTCCAACCCACCTCATAGTATTGTTGTTGTGGGGAAGATTGGAGGAGGAAGGACTATTAGATATGTTTGCCACCTTGAATTGTTTAAAAAAATAATAAAGGCGAGATATAATAACAAATAAGTAAATAAGTAAGTACAATTATCTGATGTTAATACTTAGTGCCCCACATACTGTACATAAGCCTTCCCAAGGAGGATCTCTTCCCAACCTGACCTTTTCAGTCTTCCAAAGGTGCATCATCAGCATTGTATAGGCAGTTGATGACTTAAAACTAGTGGTTTAGCGGGCACACGTATACACACACAGTCACACATCATAGACATAGGATCACATGTTGGGAGCTTGGCAACCGGCTCAGCCTTATGGCCACTTGCAGTGTCCTGCAGTCATATAACCATGATTTTTTCTGAGCGTTTTTTTTTGCCAGTTTTCAGCATTTACTTCTATTTTCCGGCAAAAAATGCCCATTGCATAAAACGGATTCGCTTAATGGCTGTTGTGTTTGCTTAACGACTGTGGTGATCACTTTATGACCACAGCGTTCGCTTAATGACAGCTTCAAAAATGGCATAAAATCAGATCAATCATGTGACCGATTTGTTATACGGCCATCACGAGTTACTATTGTGATGGGCAGGCTCCATTACAGTCATAACTCAAGGACTACCTGTATAATTATTGTTAGACACACACACTGTTACTTTAACTTGAGTGCTAAATTGTTATTTGTGGAAGTATGTAAGAAATGTAGTAATTTCTGAATAAAACTTCATGGGTTTGTGTCATTTGAGCACAGCAATAATACAGTGAAATGGAAGTCCGATACGAATCCAGCATGCTTATATGATTAACAAAACTATTTATTTATTTATTTATTTTATTTATATTTGAATTTATATCCCGCCCTTCTCCCGTAGGACTCAGGGCGGCTGACAATCTATTTAAAATACATACAAAACAATACAAATTTAAAATTAATTAAAAAGAATATTAAATATTTGTCGAATTTAAAATATAATTAAA
>NW_015388486.1:270415-289219 GCF_001527695.2 Protobothrops mucrosquamatus
GCGAATCCAGGAGGACGCCCAAGTTGCGTACCCTCTCCGAGGGGGCCAAAGTTTCGCCCCCTATAGTCAGCGATGGACTCAGCTGACTATGCCGAGACGCCGGTAACCACAGCCACTCGGTCTTGGACGGGTTGAGCCTGAGTCTGTTCCTCCCCATCCAGACTCTCACGGCCTCCAGGCACCGGGTCATCACGTCAAGAGTGATTGTCTGTGATGGTACCCTTATGAATCTAGTTGCCAGCGAATAAATAAATATATATTAATTTCATGTAAATGGCACAATTACGAATTGGTAAGTACCATTTATTAGAAATGTATTTTAAAGCCTCCATTCTAAGTGGAAAAATTTAATATGCAGTAAAGAATTCTGCTAGCTATAAATTAGCAATGTTAATAAGGAATATAGGGATAAATATAGCACAGCCAATAATATCTTCATTCTTTTGTACAAAAAGAATGTAATTGGAAATACATTTCAGTTAAATAGCAGCCAATTTAACATCACTTTTTTTAAGCACAAACATATGCCAGGCATTTAAATTTTTATTTTATCAGGATGTTCATACAATGCCATAACAATAATGAATATTGTTTTTTTTTTTAAAAAAAGAAATTATTCCTAATTAGAGACCAGCAAACCTGTCTGCCTTAAGGAGGCCATGAAGTTTATGAAATTCAATCACTGTTTTGTAGGTCCTCATCACTTTATATGACTTAATTCCAATACAATGCTAAATCAAACTAAAGGAAAAATCAATTATGGTTTGGCACGATGCCTGGCCCTTCGGACCATAATTATGATTGCAGATCTATCTCTAGAAATTATATGTTGTGTGCATCACGAAGACAGCCAAGAAATGTAAGAAGCTGATGGCCAAGAGATTTGGAAAATTAACTTCAATGTAGACTTGTCAATACCAAAATGCTGGACAAATGGGTGACGTGTCCCTGAAAGGGAATTATAGAGAGTCCTCGACTTACAACCACAATTGGGCCCAAAATTTCTGTTGCTAAGTGAGACATTTGTTAAGTGAATTCTGCCCCATTTTACGACCTTTTTTGTCACAGTTGTTAAGCGAATCACTGAAGTTGTTACGCTAGGGACACATTTGTTAAATGAATCTGGCTTCCCCATTGACTTTGCTTGTCCGAAGGTCACAAAAGGGGACCACATGACCCTGGGACACTGCAACCATCATACATATGAACCCGTTGCCAAATGTCTGAATTTTGATCACGTGACTATTGGAATCCTGCAATGGTCGTAAGTGTGAAAAATAGTTGTAACTCACTTTTTCAGTGCCGTTGTAACTTTGGACGATCACTAACTTTGGACGGTCACTAAATGAACTGTTGTAAGTCGAGGACTACCTATATTGGCCTCAAATTAGGCTGATGAATGACAGCCTACCTGTACAATAGAGGAGGAGCAATAATAGGTTTGCAATAGTGGCCAATATCTGTAGCTCTGGAGTAGGATGAGGGTGAAGGTTCGTTCTCCAAGCTCGTTGATTGGTTTCTGAAATTTTCGTTACCAGGCTAGGTAACATCTTCAGTGGAGTTTGGCAGAAGTCTGTTTCCTTGTTCTTCTGTTTATAAGGGCTTCAGGTGTGGGTGTGTCAAGTGAGGGTCTTGTGATGAGTCAAGTGTGAGCCTTCAGTGAGGGTCTTGTGATCGGGAGGTTATCTCCGATCAGGGTCATTGGGAGGGGAACTGCTGATGGGAGGAGAGGGGAGGCTTGCGTGGGTTGATTGAGGAATAATAGATATCAGAGGAGGGGCTACTTTGTCCCAAAGGGTCTAGCCTGCCCCACGCTCTCCAGTGCAAAGGGCCTGCTGCAGACCCCGTCAGTCAAGACATTTTGGGCAGCGGGTCAAGGAAAAGAGCCTTTTCCGCTGTGGCCCCTGCCCTGTGGATCATTCTGTGGAATCAGAAGTGACAGCTACTTCCAGACTTCCACAAGGGTATCAAAACCCATTTTATCAATTGGTTTGGGGCTCTTGAGGTGGTGCTCACCGCTGGAAATGGTTAACAGGATAATAAGATCCCATCTCCATGCTGTCCGGCTCCTTGGTTCTGACTTTTATGTAGCGTTGTAGTTGCTATTTTAATTAGGCAATTTAGTCTAATGCAGTGGTGGCGAACCTATGGCATGCATGCCAGAGGCGGCACTTGGAGCCCTCTCTGCGGGCACACGTGCCGTTGCCCCAGCCTTGTCTCCCCCCGTGACCCCCTCCTCACCAGCAGCCCCCCTGGAGGAGAGTTGCCCCCGAGCGTGGGCCACGCGGAGCAGCACAGACAAGGACATGGCAGCCAGACAGCATAGACAAGACTCTGCCCTTATGCCCCATCGCACACAGTAGATGCTGCGGGGCGCGGGCAGAGGACGTGGCCCCATGGCGCTGCTGGGCTGCCTGGGCAATCTGCGGCGGGCCCTGGAGGCGGTGAGTGGCCCTGCAGGCAGGCAGGTGGGGGCAGGGCAGGGGGTGGAGCAGGGGCGGGGCCAGTTTTTGGGCACTCGGTCTCTAAAACATTCGCCATCACTGGTCTAACAGTTAGACAGTGGGAAATCATAAGTTCAAGTCCTGCCTTAGCTCTGAAAGGCAGCTGGGTGATCTTGGGCCAGTCACTCACTCTTTCAGCCCAATCTACCTCAGAAGGTGGTTTTTGTGGGCAAAATAGGAGGAAGAAGGCATGCTGGCTATGTTCACTGCCTTGAATTGTTTATAAAAATAATAAGGATGGGGTATAAATAAATAAAATAAAAATAATCAGACATGAGGGTGAAGGTTCGTTCTCCAAGCTTGTGGATTGGTTTCCGAACATTTCATTACCAGGCTAGGTAACATCTTCAGTGGAGTTTACGGGATGTCAGTGTTGGTGTTCTTCTGTTTATACAGTAAGGGCTTTGTGTCGTGTTGTTTCTCTTCCGAGGTCTATGAAAAAACAAGGGACCATCCATCAGGCAGAAGTCACTTAAATATTCTTCTTACCTCCTATTGTCAGAGACTCCCTAGATACTGAATTGAGTTGCCTGCTCTAATGCTTGGAAAATCCTTTGGAAATGATATGGATTCATTAGGCATCTGGTATGGATTATCATGGATGGAGTTATTATCCAGCGGAGATCATGGGTGAAATTACATTTGGATCAAGATATCATCTGACCACAGTAAAGGGGTAATACAAATCTTTTCCATATTCAGATCACATAACATCTGTTCAGGGACAAAAAACAAAGTCTAACGTGTCAGGCCAGAGATTGAGACAAGCCCATAGAAGTCATGAAATGTTGGGCTTTATCAGAACTGGAGGTGGAAGTTCCCCAATATCAAGGATTGGGGGTTCTCCACAGCAGCTTTTATATACAGGAAGTCCACAATTGAGCCCAACATGTCCGCTCCTAAGCCAGATGTTTATTAAGTGAGCTTTGCCCCATTTTACGACCTTTCTTGCCATAGTTGTCAAGTAGAATCACTGCAGTTGTTAACTTAGTAACACGGTTATTATGTGAATCTGGCTTCCCCATTGACATCGCTTGTCAGAAGGTTGCAAAAGGTGACCACATGATCCCTGGACACTGCCACTGTCATAAATACACATCAGTTGCCAAGCGTCAGAATTTTGATCACATGACAAGGGGGATGCTGTCATAATTGTGTGAAAAACTGTCAGTCACTTTTTTTAGTGCTGTTGTAACTTCAAATGGTCACTAAACAAATGGTTGTAAGTTGAGGACTACATGGACAGCCAGACCTACCCTATTGACAATTCATATCTGTATATCTCAGAAGCATCTGGTCATACATAGTCAGCACCACAGCCCACCTTCCCCTGGAATTGAGGTGCCAAACAGCTCAAAAACTAGCTGGATTGTTCCTCTCATACAGCCAAAGCCAAATCTGCTACTATACTGTATATGCATGATTTAACTTTTGTAGGCTGCATTGCCAGTATTTGGAGATGCAAACTAAATTGAAAGAAAAGTCTTAGGTCTAAAACTTTAGGAATGCAACAGTGACAAACATCTGTAGTTTGGGTATAGGATGAGGGTGAAGATTCATTCTTGGAACTTGTGGGATGATTTCCAAACATTTTGTTACCAGGCTAGAAAACCTCTTCAGGGAGTTAGGGGATGTCAATGTTCTTCTGTTTATAAGGCCTTCGGGTGTGGGTGTGTCAAGTGAGGGTCTTGTTATGACTCACACCTGACCCATCACAAGGCCCTCACTTGACACACCCACACCACAGTCCTTGTAAATAGAAGAACACTGACATTAACTTCCCCTAAAATCCGCTGAAGATGTTACCTAGCCTGGTAAGGAAACTGTAAGGACCCACTTCAATCCCACATCTTAAGGAAGCAGAACTCTTGGAAACAATTTCTTCCAACAGGAACTTTTATTAAGAGTAGTTGATAGCAGGCATAATAGACAGGATCTGAGGGATTTCTTTACAGATCGATTACTTTAAAGTGTCCCTAAGCACACAGACACCCACAGTTCATACGGACGATTCAGACCGATCAATCCCCAGGTGTTAAATCCATCGTTGGAAAGGGGAGATAACATCAATCCGGCTCTGTTTGTTGTACGATGTTCCACAGCTCTTCACACCTCCTTTTGAGAACGGAGAAATAAGCCAGGTCCCGGAGGTTTCTGCTTCTTCCCCCCCCCCCTTTTCCTAGCTGCCCGGTTAGGGAGAAGAACGTTCAGAGAAATGCATAGTGCATGAGACAATTTGTTACATTGTAATGGATAGCAGACAATGTAACAAAAGGTTACATTGTAGTGAATAGAGGAAGTGAAAGCAATAAACCCGCATGCATATCCCCCTCCCCCTTGGAAGTATGGCAGAATCCAGGGAAAGGTGAGATTTGGTTTTAGATCAGAGGAGATAGATAGAAATGAAATATAACTGGATTCTGACAGAAACATTCGGAAACCAACCCACAAGCTCAGAGAATGAATTTTCATCCTCAATTTTAGGAATGTTGTATTCATGATATAGTCTGCTGTGACGAACTTTTGCAATATGTCACAATAGTGCAAAAATGTGGATGTGTGTATTTCAAATCTTGTCATTATGTACTTGCATCTAAGTTTCAAGTCAACTGTGGAAGTTGTGATATCTGTGTCATGGAACAGATAGATGTAGGAAATGACCAGCCTGAGCCCGAGGGAAGGGTCAAATGTGTTATCAGTCACCAGTCCCTGCAGGCCCACAAGAGATCTAAGTTCAGCCCACCTTGAATTCCTTTGTTAACTCCCACTAATTTCTCTTGACTGTTAGTAGTTCAGATTCTTGTCAAGAGCTTAACTTGCAATAAATGTTTGTACTCATTTGAACAGACTGAATCTCCTGATTACCCCGGTGCTTGGCAATATTCCTGATTTAGTCACCATTCACATTTATGACACTGATGAAAAAAATAACTCATAAGGACAGTTACAATATCACTTTGTGACCAGCTCAATTAATGGCCAAGTTGCTGGTACCAGTTTGTGGTCAGTAAACGAGGTCTACCTGCATATGGTCTTGAGTAAACGAGGTCTACCTGATGGTCTTGAGTGATAAGTAACCCAAATAATGACTTTGTATTTTGGAGTGAGTTCCTAATTTGGGGTGGGGGGTGCTGCATAAATAGAAAATAGAATTCCTCTTTCCCTGAATTTGTTTGTTAGTTTCTACTGAAAACAGCTGAAGCCATGAAAAAATTGGTGGAATGAGAGTAGATTTGCAAATCAGGATTCATGTGGCATTCCTCTCTTAAATTAACTTCACAAATTAGAGACCACACAACTCTGATAGGTGTTCGTCAAAACTTTGAAATGTGGCAAAGCTTCTGCCATTATACATGGTTGGACATTAAAAAGTGTCACGGGAAATCAGGAATCATGGTGGGAACCCCTGAATCAATTGCAGAGGGGGGTCAGCTGTGCGTTTACATGCCGAACTAACTTCATTAAGTTTGATAATTGCTTAATTTGTAACAGGCAATCCTAGTTAGAATTGCTGTTTTCACTCCGAACTTTGGCTGCAAACTTCTATTTTCTTTTTACATTGGGGGAAAATTTTGTTGAAACCCTGGAAAGTGTGCAGAGAAGAGCAACAAAGATGATAAAGGTTCTGGAGGCTAAATCATATGATGAATGGTTGAGGGAGCTAGGTATGTTTAGCCCAGGGGTAGGCAACCTTGGCTCTTTTATGACTCGTGGACTTCAACTCCCAGAATTCCTGAGCCAGCATAGAGTTCACTCAAACACAGCCAATTTCCCATCACTAGTATTTTGTGTCTTGATTAGGAGCTCTGGGGTTTATTTATTTTAGTTAAGTAACCAGGTCCAGAGTGGAAAAAAAAGTTTGCAACTCCTAGCACTGACCTTAACATTGAAGAAAATATTTCATAATTTGTTTTCTCTTGTCAACAGTCCTCTAGAAAAGTAACATTGCTGTTGAGAGAAATGTCTGAGAAATAACAAAGAGCTTATATCAGAGACATTAGGACTATCTGGGAATTTTAAATGACAGTCATATCGAGAAGGAAGGAAGGAAGGATAATCTCTATGTCACTGGTCAGTTACCTTACTAACACAGACCTGAATTCCAAGAATCCATACAATATAGATCCTGAATCTCATTGCTTTCATTAGAGTAACCTGCCTGGATTGCAAAATCTTGGCTACTTGAAAATGTGATGTTTGTATCAGCTGCCTCCCTACTCATCTAAAAGCCATTTGTATTAAAATAATCAGGGCCAACAAATGTGTTTTCAGTTTGCATTAAGCACAGGGTTTTTCTATCCTGTAAAGTCAAGTGGAGCAGTGAAGTAACGTGGTTCCCATAAATAACAATGCGTGAGTATGAATAGCGCTCAAGTGCTCTCGTCTCCTTCAGCTCACTTCCCTTTGAGAGGGATGGTGGGTTGAGAACTTTGCTTGTGGTGAGATCAGGAGTCCTCTTGTGGCTATAACATAAACTCCTCGTTTTTCAATATATATTTTTTGCTACATTTTGTTTGATAGACATGTTTAGTGGGTCTACACCATATTACATCAATGTTTTGTCACAGCGTGAAGTCTGTATGGTCTAGCAATGAACCATCTGAGAGAAAGAGAGAGATAGAGAAACTCAGAAAGCTACCTTCCAATAAATGAGTCTTACATGAATTTATCAAGAATTTCCAAATTCCTGTCCATCATCCAGGCTAAATGTAATGCTGTTATACTAGGTTTGTCAACACAGACTGTTGTCATTCTCCAGCATATCTGGAGGCAGAGAAATTGGATGAACAATTTGTTCAAATTTCTCCAAGGGAAAAATTTGCTTTCTCAAGGATAACCTCCCTATCTGAAATGGTCATTAAAGCTCTCCTGAAGATGTCCTTTCGGTGTTAAGTGTTTTGCATTACACATACTTCATTAAATGTGTTTTTAAAGAAAATACATGGCAGAGGGACAGGTTTATGCTAATGTTACCATAGGGTTGTTGTTTTTTTACAATCCTGCATAATTTTGGAACAGCTGATGCTCTTATAATTTTGAATCCCCTGTTTCTTTCTTTCTTTCTTTCTTTCTTTCTTTCTTTCTTTCTTTCTTTCTTTCTTTCTTTCTTTCTTTCTTTCTTTCAGTAACACTGGATGAAGAAAGATGCTGGCACTGCACATTGTCCTCTATTGTTCTGTGTCAATCTTCAATTTTATCCCTGCTTTCAAAACCCCAGAGAATATTTCAGTGTGGGCAGCTTGGATGTTTTGCAGGCTTAATTCCCAAGAGTGAGATTCTTGGTGGATGGAAAATCTGGGTTGACAGGCAGATCTAGATAAACAAGAAGAAGCTTTTTTCTTTTTTTTTTAACAGACGGCCATCCAAAATTCCCTGAACCTGGAAACAATTAGTAGGCACAGGGGCCCAATGCTTTCTCTTTCAAACAGGGGAGGAAATTTTAGGTCCTGAGACAAATGAAGCCAAGGATAAGCAATTAGAAATAATATGCTGGCAGATGGCGCTCCCAGAGATATCTGTCAAACTAACTCATAAACGGTTTCTCCTAGTAAACTTTTTTTTTTTCCCAGAAATGTTTTTGTGAGGACTGAGCTTTGCTGGCTGAGGAATTCTGGGAATTGAAGTCCACAAGTCTTAAAGTTGCCAAGGTTGAGAACCCCTGATCTAGGAGTATACTTTGCTACAAAATCCGTATTCAGCTCTGCAGGTAAAAAGATGGCAGCGAAGTTGGTAGTGATTCTGATTTTAGTGCCTCAAGATGGTGCTAAACTTTGCTGGAAGTTTGGGTTGTTGTACATAAAGAAAGGAAAAGGACAAATTGGCCCTGTAAAAAGGAATTGTGTACCACACCATGGAAGGATAATTTTGAATGACTATTTGGGAACTGGTTTCAAGTAACTGGGAGTGAGCGTATTGTCGGAAGTCCAGCCAATTGCAAATATGAGACCAAGACTTATAGCAGAAGTTGGTGTCATTGCTTATTATTATGATAGACACAACAAATGAGAAATGGGTACCTATAGTGTTCCAAATCACGATCCTGATTGAAGTTGCTGTGCTGGTGCCGCAGAACCAAGTCCAAATCAGAGCCGATGTGGAAATGGGATAGAACCAATTTAAGATAGCAAAAATAAATAGTAATTGAAAGAAACTGAGATTTTATGATTTCCTAATCATGTGTATCTAAGGCAAGAAGAGGTGAATGGAATGAAATGTGGTATGTGCNTGGGAGCGACTCGTCGCTCCCATGTAACGCCGCTGCTGCGCGAGCTGCACTGGCTGCCTGTGGTCTTCCGAGTGCGCTTCAAGGTGCTGATTATCACCTTTAAAGCGCGCCATGGCATCGGACCTGGTTACCTCCGAGACCGCCTTCTGCCACAGATTACCTCCCACCGGCCGATACGCTCCCACAGAGAGGGCCTCCTGAGGGTGCCGCCAACCAGACAGTGTCGGTTGGCGACCCCCAGGGGGAGAGCCTTCTCTGTCGGAGCGCCCACCCTCTGGAACGAGCTGCCCCCAGAGATCCGGGTGATTCCGGATCTCCCCTCCTTCCGCCGCGCCCTCAAGACTTGGCTGTTTCAGCAGGCAGGACTGGCCTAAGGGGTATTTTAATTGGTTTTAACAAAATTTTAATAGAGCGGCCAATTCAAATATTTATTTTTAATTATTTTAGATTTGTATTAGGTATTATGTGGGACTGTTTTAAACTGGCTGTAAGCCGCCCTGAGTCCTCCGGGAGAAGGGCGGGGTATAAATGAAATAAATAAATAAATAAATAAATAAAATCTAGTCCAACCCCCTGCTCAGGCAGGAAACCCTATACCATTTCGGACAAATGGCTGTCCAGTCTCTTCTTAAAAACTTCCAGTGTTGGAGCATTCACCGCTTCTGGAGGCAGGTTGTTCCACTGGTTAATTGTTCTCAGTTGAATGAGTCATTGGATTTGATTGCTTGAATGAGTCATATCCAGTTGTTTTTCAGGGCTTCGTTTTTCTTGGAAGCCAACAGTTGCTTGTAGTATCTCTTCTGTTGGAGGAGAGTTGTTTGTAGTATCTCTTCTGTTGTTTCCAGAAGTTGTGGGTGCCCTTAAAAACTGGAGGTTTTTAAGAAGAGATTGGATAACCTCTTATCTGAAATGGTATAGAATTTCCTCTCTGAGCAGGAAATTGGGTTAGAAGATCTCCATGGTCATTTCCAATTCTGTTATTCTGAGGTCCTTTGCAGCTATTAGTGTAGCATTGGATGCAGGGCCCAAGATCACCCAGTCAGCTCCATGCCTAAGGCAGGACTAGAACTGTATCCCAAAGATGCTTTCTTCATGAGGCAAGTAGACTTTCTTGTTTTTCATTGTTGTGTCATGCGTAGGAGAACAAACCCATCAGGAAAAGATTCAGTAGTCCATCTGCATTTAAAAGACAAAGGCCACTCTTTGGAAGACAGTAAAGTCCACATTTTGGACAGAGGACCGCTGGTTTGAAAGAGGGGTCAAAGAGGCCATCTGTGTCAAAATTCAACAGCCCTCTCTCAACAGAGGGGGAGGGATATGACATCATCTATCTCCAGTATATAACACAGTCCTTTCAGCAGTTCCAAGTAGGCTCCACAGCCATTTGCATTACTCAGGTGACCCTGAGGACACAGATAAACCCCCAGGTGGCCTCAACGACTCTAAAACATGCAAATGACCAGCTGTCTGCCAGGAGTATAAGTCCTTCCATTCCCCAACATCCAGTCAGAGCTGAAGAAGCTTCTTGGATGAGAAGTGAAACATCTTCAAAGAAAAACAAGAAAGTCCAGTTGCCTCTTGAAAAAGCACCTTTGGGACAACCCTGACCTGGATGATTGAAAATCTCCATAGACATTAGAACTGTATGTTTCTTGTTTTCTAGTTTGGTGCCTTTAATCACTGCACCAAACTGGCTCTCCCACTTATTTTTAATATTGAAATTTTAATCCATCTTCAGATAAAACAATGATAAAAAACCTTCATCACTGAGTTGGGGAAGTCCACGGAGTTGAGTTGTGGTTTTTCAGTGATGTGTGCATGCAAAAATAATATATTTAACATATAGAAGGTTTATATTGTGGTTTGATAGTTCCTCCCAAATTACAGAATGTAAACCACCTTAGTTTCCTTTGTAACAACACCAACGATCACAGACCTCAGAACTTTGTATGATAATATTGTCGCTGCTATGTGGCTTATCGTTTATCCATATGTTATCTGAGCAACTGAAAATGTTTGGGAAGAGGATACTATTACAATCGATTACCTATTCCTTAACTTGTACGGAAGGTTATATTTTGCATATTAATCTGTGTATGTGTGTTTTAATTCCCTGCATCCTGCATAAACAAGACAATAATAAATTAATAGCAGATTAAAGAATACATTTACTTAAATGTTCTTGGCTTTTTTTTTTCTGTGTGCCATTGCTGTTGGCACTGCTGACCATCTAACAACCGTTTATAATTTGGAGTCTGTAAAGTCAGTTTAACTGGCTTAGAACTATTTTGTTCTTTTAATTCAACCAATGCTTTTTTCCTCAAAGCTGTTCTTGGCAAGGCCACTGTCACTAGATGATGTAATAGGTCATCTCCCCTTTCTAATGTTTACAGCAGCAAAGCCACCGAGTTTGTTTTGTCAACTTTCCGACAAGTGCACCTTTGTTTCCCTCGTTCTCTGTTTTTATTCTTGCTATTGAAAAATAAAAGAGAAAGCTGGAACTCTTTTTAAACCAGCATATGAATGCAGTGTCCCTAATATCAAAAAGTGGATATAATTGATAAACTGATTATACTCCTTTCTGTTAGACTTTCTAAAGACAGTTACACAGATTTTCCTTTCCATTTAATTAGAACATAGAACATTGGGAGTTTCGTTATAGTACATATTTTATTTGAAATCATCCAAACACAGATGTGGGATACAAGTGAGAAGGCCTTCATAATGCAGGAAAGGCTTGACTACGCATTCTGAAGGCAAGACAAGAAGCAACAGATGGAAACTAATCAAGGAGAGAAGCAACCTAGAACTAAGAAACTTCCTGACAGTTAGAACAATTAACCACTGGAACAACCAGCCTCCAGAAGTTGTGAATGCTCCAACACTGGAAGTTTTTAAGAAGAGACTGGATAGCCATTTGTCTGAAATGGTATAGGTTCTCCTGCTTGAACAGGGGGTTGGTCTAGAAGATCTCCAAGGTCCCTTCCATCATCATCATCATCATCATCATCATGATGTTCCAGGACTAGACTTCATAAAATCAGAGCATCACTGAATTAAAAGAGACTATCCTTGTTCAATGGAGAATCCAGCAGAGTATCTCTGACAAATGACAATTGAGTTTCTGTTTGAAAATCTCTACAAAAGTAAACTTAGCAGATGATGTGGCAGCCTGTTGCGTTGATTGAAAGCTCATATTATCAGGAAATTCCTCCTGATGTCTAACCTGAAACATATTTCTTGCTTTAACTCATTCGTTCTGGTCTTGCCTTTTGGAATGATGATGTGACATCAAGTTGTTTTCTACTCCTGGAAACCTTGAGATACAGAGGATAATTTAGCTTACTCTTTGGTCTGATGGTCTTTCAGATATTTGAAGACGGCTATCACATCTCCCCTTGGCCATCTTTTTTTGTAGACTAAAAATATTCTGAACTTGCCTTAGCTGCTCCTTATATGACTTGAGTTTCCAGAGCCTGGTAGTCCTCCTCTGAACTCACATATCACTGTCATTTTCAATTTTGGTGCCTGGATTTCAACATAGAATAACAGTTGGAAGGGACGTTGGGGGTCTTCTAGTCCAACCCCCTGCTCAAACGGTAAACCCTATATCATTTCAGACAAATGGTTGTCCAATCTCTTCTTTAAAAACTCCAGTGATGGAGCAACCACAACTTCTGGAGGCAAGCCGTTCCACTGATTAATTGTTCTCACTGCCAGGAAACTTCTCCTTAATTCTAGGTTAGTTCTCTCCTTGATTAGTTTCCATCTGTTGCTTCTTATCCTGCCTTCAGGTGCTTTGGAAAATAGGTTGACCCCCCCCCCCTTCTTTATGGCAGCCCCTTAGATATTGGAACACTGCTATCATGTTACCCCTAGTCCTTTTCATTAAACTAGACATACCCAGTTTCTGCAACTGTTCTTCAGATGTTTTAGACTAATCAGCTTTGTTGCCCTTCTCTGCACTCTTTCTAGAGCAGGGGTGTCAAACTGCCGGCCTGCAGGCCGGATGCGTCATCGGGAAACCACGCCCACCCCATTGCCGGCAATGGCGAAAAAGCTCCAATATGTTGCGCAACGTCATGTGACGTCGCAGGTTTGACATGTCTGTTCTAGAGTCTCAACATCTTTTTTATATCGTGGCGTCTAAAACAGGACTCAGTGAGATCTGATCAGAGTTCTTCCAGGTTCCTGGAAATCTATGATGTTTCAGATGTTCTCCTTTTCTCTAATTAAGTCCTTGCTAATTGTTTCTTCTTCTGATTAATTGTGTGTTCATGGGTGCAGGTGTGCGCTCTCATCATGTTCATGCACAAATATGGATTTATTTCTCTGCTGGAAAGCACTCAATACAATATTGTCAGAATCTTGGATGCTCCACTGAGATAAACTTCATTTTGGAGTGGAAAGCAAGACTGCCTTTTTTACACACTCTTTGCTGGTCACGTGGCACAATATTTCTTCCCCAGGATGCCTTTAACTATTAAGATTCAGAAAAGAGGAGGAGAAAGAAACTGCAGAAACAGACACTGACCAACATAAATAGGGAAATGAGTAAGAAAATGTTTGCAAAACACCCGCGTACCACACTGAGCAATGCAACTGCAGCAAATATAAAGCCGATTTGTCATAATGTTGTAAAATATTAACCCACCAGACATAGTAACAGTTTGCAGGGAGTGGGTGTTCAGGACCATGTGTCCCAAAAGACAAAAATGGAGGTGGGAAATTTTGAATTGGAAGCAGATCCGTAGAACTGGCAGATGGGTCTGGAGGACACAGAAGGTTGAGTGGGCAAGTTTCTGGGCTATAATGCTGATCGTCGTTAACTGCTTTCTGCTACCAAAAAGCACCATCAGCACCTATAAGTACTGAGTTTGCAATACTGTGTCCAAATTCTGCTTTCTTCATGTATATGTATGTATTATGTATATACATATATGCACGAATGTTGATCACGTGCCATCGAGTTGCTGTTGACTGTTAACAACCACATAAGAAGGTCTTCTTCTCCAGGATGATCTGTCCCCAGTCGGGGCCTTCAGGTTCTCCAATTATATACCTATTGCCATTGTAATCAAGTCCATCTACCTTGCTGCTGGTTATTCTCTGGTGATGCAGTGATTAAATGCAGTATTGCAGGCAAACTCTGCCCACAGCCTGAAGTTCGATCCTGACGGGGCTCATGGTTGATTCACCCTTCTATCCTTCCAAAGTCGGTAAAATAAAGACTCAGATCAGTGATGGTGAACCTTTTAGAGACCGAGTGCCCAAACTGCAACCCAAAACGTACTCATGCATCGTCGGGTGCCGGTGGGCGTGTCCAATTGGGTGGGCGTGTCCAATTGGGTGGGTGTGGCCAATTGGGTGGGCGCGGCTGCAGTGGTAACGGCAGACTGGGTGGGACTAAAAAGTTCAATCAATCAATTCCAACTTTGCAAGATCTTTTTTTCCCCGCGAGAAGTTGAAATTGACTGATTGATTTAACCTTTTTTTTTTTTTGCACATGGCGGCGGAGGCCTAAAGCGAAAAGGTTTTATAAAACCCAGCTGAAGGCCTAGAACTGGGGCGACGGTGCGTGTGCCCATAGAGAGGGCTCTGCGTGCCACCTCTGGCACCCGTGCCATAGGTTCGCCACCACTGACCCAGATTGTTGGGGGCATTATGCAAATAATGCTTCCATTGAAAACCTCCCAGAGAATAGTGTAAAGCGCTATGGGGCGGTATATAAGCCTAAATGCTACTGCTATTGCTATTCTATTGCTATTCTAACAGAAGCTATTCTTCTCTTCCTCTTCCCATAATTATAGAGTTCTCAATTTTCACATAGTGTTCCCAAAATATAATAATTTAAGCTTGGTTATTTGTGTCTCGAGTAAGAATTCTAGATCGATTTTTTTTTTAATATGACCCATTTGTTTTTTTTTGTTTGTTTGTTTTGGCTACCCATGCTATTTTCAGGAGTTTTTTTTCCGAACACCCTAGTTCAAAAGCACGAATAATCTTCTTATCCTGTTTCTTCAGAGTCCAATTCTTGCTTCTGTAGAATGTCACAGGGGCAGTGGGAAAGCCGTTATTTGTACTCATATTTGTAAGTATACGTCCATTTTATTTGGGAGTTGCAGAAGTTAAGCATCTCTTTGACCAAGCCGATTCTACTGCCTCTGCTTCTTTAAAAAGTTCAGATTGTTTTTCATTTTATGAAGCAAAACCATTTCAGCTTAAGCCAGCTAGGATGAATGCTGCAGGACCTTTTTTGTGCTGGAGAATTGATCTGATTTTTATATAGAAAGTCCCTTGGGGCTTTCAGCGATTATGATCACAGCTCCACCCCGTAAGGCTAGGCGTTTAGCTCCTTTTAACTCTTTGTCTTAATGCTATCTAGCCTACAGTCCTGAAATATCCTCACAGTCTCCATCCAGGTCAGACTCTTTTTCAATCTTCTAAAAATCACCCAAGACTGTCCAGGTGCTGCCTCCTACCATAGATCAGGGGTCTCCAAACTTAAGACTTATGGACTTCAATTCCCAGCCTTCCTCAGCCAGACATGGCTGGCTGGCTGAGGAATTCTGGGAGCTGAAGTCCACATGTCATGAAGATGCCAAGTTTGGAGAGCCCTGCTGAAGATCAATGCGTACATATAGGATTGTGGTTTTTATTAGTGTATTTGGAAAAAAACCAAATTGAAATCTTCCCTATCTCCGTAATGGAATCTCTGGCTGGGGAGAAATGTATGCGATATTTCTTTTTTCAGGCAAGTGTTGGCAATTATATACTTTTAGAAGATAGCATGACACAAGTATGTACAGGTAGTCCTCGACTTACAAGCATTCATTTCATGACCGTTCAAAGTTACAACAGCACTGAAAAAAGTGACTTATGGCTGGTTCTCACACTTATGACTATTGCAGCATTCCTTTGGTCATGTGATCAAAATTTGGATGCTTGGCAACTGGCATGTATTTATGACAGTTGCAGTATCCCAGGATCGTGTGATCACCTTTTGCAACTTTCTGGCAAGCAAAGTCAGTGGGAAGCCACAATTCACTTAACAACCATGTTAACAACTGCAGTGATTCATTTAACAATTGTGGTAGCAAAGGTCCTACCATGGAGCAAAATTCACTTAACAACTGTCTTGCTTAGCCAAGGAAATTTTGGGCTCAATTGTGATCGTAAGTTGAGGATTACCTGTAATTGTGGCATGTGTATGTCATTGCACTCACATCCTCATTTTAGCATCATTATTGTTTGTTACAAATTGCACCAAATTACCTGCCCTACAAAGTGTATGTCATTTTTCATTCATTGTTCACATTTTTAATTGAAATATATGTATAGTCAAGGCCATGGTTTTCCCAGTTGCAATGTATGGCTGTGAAAGTTGGACCATAAGAAAGGCTGAGCGCCAAAGAATGGAGGCCTTTGAACTATGGTGCTGGAGAAGACTCCTGCAAGTCCCCTGGACTGCAAGGCACTCAAACCGGTCAGTCATAGAGGAGATCAACCCTGACTGCTCTTTAGAAAGCCAGATCCTGAAGTTGAAACTCAAGTACTTTGGCCACCTAATGAGAAGGAAGGACTCAGTGGAGAAGAGCCTAATGCTGGGAAAGATGGAGGGCAATAGAAGAAGGGGACGACAGAGAATGAGGTGGCTGGATGGAGTCACTGAAGCAGTAGGCATGAGCTTAAATGGACTCCAGAAGATGGTAGAGGACAGGAAGGCCTGGAGGAACATTGTCCATGGTGTTGCAATGGGTCGAACACGACTTCACAACTAACAACAACAACAATCTACAATGCAATGAAATCATGTAAATTTTTATTAGAAATAGTAGAACGGATTTAAGATTGACTATAGTTTTACAACAGCTTTTCGTGTGACATTTCATTTTCTTTCCGAGGTTTATTTCTAATGCTTTTTGCTATCACATTCAGATTAAGTCTGTAAATAAGATCATTTTGGACGATGATCTAGTTTTTGCTGAAGAACATTTTGCTATATTCCCCGTCTTTGTTGAGATGAGGTGATTATAGTCAAATAACTGATGCTTTACATCATAGAAGAATGCCAATTCTATTATTGAGCCATGCAGAAAAAAGAACAAATTGTACTTTGCAATTCTATAAGAATAAAGTTACAGCCATTTTTACAGTTTTGATTCAACATCCAGGGAGGAAGCGTGGTAGTATAGCTGAGGAAGGCAGCTATCCAAAGTTTAGGGGAAGAAAAAACTAATACACAGCATCTTTCTTAATTTAAACAGCCCACATGATTTGACTTTTATCTTCCAGACAGGCTGGAAAAGTATCTGTTAAAGCTATCACTGTTTTCTAGAAGACTGATTTTTTTTATAAGGGCTTGACAGTATTCAGAATTTTGGCTACTGTGACTTGGAGCTTCACAGAATCTGGAAAGAAAATAATATTTTTTTTGTCTACAAAGCAAGTACAGTAAAATCAGACAATGGGATGGTTGGCACAGAAACTTTTTTCTCTTACCATATTTATTGTGCTCCTCTGCTTCATTATGGGTCCTTCAGAGATTTCATAGCTTCTAATTAAACCAGAGAGAAAAGGAGGGAGGGAAGAAAGTTAAAAGAGGGAGGGAGGGAGGGAGGGAGAGAGGGGAAAGGAAGGAAGGAAGGAAGGAATCTTGTTTTGATATCAGTTGTTAACATATCCTCTTCATTAGATGTGTTTAGGTAGACACTGGACAGCCATCTGCTGGGGATGCTTGAATTTGACTTAATGCAAGTTGGATTCAGTGGCATAACTAGTGCCTTCAAACAGTGTAGATTCTATCATTCTTATAGCATCTCTCAGATATTACCAAAAATAATTTTAGGAATTTGTGTGCAATTTGCTTTCCTATCTGCAGTACTTAGGCATAATCTTGAACCAGGTTAAAATGAAAGACAGCTGTAGTTTTTAATAATAGATTGACCCACCATTTTTTATAACTTGCTTATTCCTGGAAAGTGAGATAGATAGATAGATAGATAGATAGATAGATAGATAGATAGATAGATAGATAGATAGATAGATAGATAGATAGATAGATAGATAGATAGATAGATAACCTCTCACAATCCATTTTATTCTTTTATAATTTTGTGACTTACAGCTTCTTTTATATCTTTAATTTACCTTCCTTTTAAAAAATTTATTAAACCATAAAATCAGCTTCCAGAACCACAAACAGTATGAAGACACACAGGGTGCCCAATTTGTAATTAGTTACTCCTGGTTTTTGCCTAATTATTTTTTTGGCCTATGGGGACAAGCTTTAGGATTGCATACTTCCTTAAAACCTCCCAAAGCCTCTCAACTACAACTGCTGAAAATCCAAACTATAATCTACCATCAATTTTGAAGTGGGGAATAAAAAAAAATATTTCTTTAATATAGTTGTTCAAGTTGAGCTCAACTTGAGATTGTAAGCAGAGGGCATTCAGTTTTCACAGCAACAACATGAAAATGACCGGCAGCGGGTTTTTGAAGGATTTGTTTTTCAGTTTTCCAGACAAATATATGTCCTAGTAGCCTCCCATCAAAATGTTAACAGAATTCAACCCTGCTTTGTCTTTCTGTGTTCAGCCAAGGATGGTAGGCATTGCCCCTTTGTTCTGACAACCAGAATTAAATTGTGTTGTAAAACTGGGTCAGACAGATAAACTCAATAGAAATGATTTTAAAACAGAAATATATTTATTCAGAGGAAATACTTGCAATTGTGTTGGTTGTCTCTGGACAATACATTTCTGTTCATTCCCATAGGTGAGAAATTAATGCTTTCTCCATACCACTTCTACATCGTGAATTGGAGTCATCGGAGACATGCTGGTGACCCCATGATTTCTTAGACAAAGACACTCCCGCCTGGACTACTGTAATGCTCTTTACATGGGGCTCCCTATGAGGAGCATCCGGAGGCTTCAGCTGGTCCAGAATGCGGCCGCGCGGGCGGTGTTGGGAGCGACACGTCGCTCCCACGTAACGCCGCTGCTGCACGAGCTGCACTGGCTACCAGTGGCCTTCCGGGTACGCTTTAAGGTGTTAGTTACCACCTTT
>NW_015388486.1:291619-294483 GCF_001527695.2 Protobothrops mucrosquamatus
GGGGGGGGGGGGGGGGGGAAGCATGTTCTCCTTGTCCAAGGGGTTCCGTATGTGGCATTTCGCCTTGACAGTATGAGATTTTTAAAATGTATAGCGGAAAGGAGCAACAAAGCCTACAATTACTTGGATTTGGCCCTCTGGCTCCATGGAGTAGAGCAAACCGATCAGTCACAGGGCCGTGTCAGTCCTATTGCCACAGACCACGTAAATTACCACATGGGCATCGGGAATGTGTTTCCTTCACAATAAGAAATGCTTAGCAATGGAACACACTGGCTGAGCAAATGATAAGATTTGCGTTCACTGGAAGCCTTTAATAGGCCAGATCCGTCTCTCAAGAGACCTGTACTACAGGTTGTCCTCAACTTATGACCACAATTAGAACCAGCTGGTTGCTAAGCGCCCAAATGTGGTCACGTGATCACAGGGGGCAGATGTCAGAACTTCAGATCCAGTTCGTAAGTGGTAACTTCAAACCAGTTGTTAAGTCATGAACCACAGGTAGTCCTCGACTTACGAGCATTCATTTAGCGACCTAAATGAATCACAATGGCACTGAAAAAAGTGACTCATGGCCGTTTTTCAGACTTACAACCATTGCAACATCCTCATGGCTGTTGGCAACAGGTTCATATTTATGACAGCTGCAGTCATAGCTTTTGCAACCTTCTGACAAGCAAAGTCAAGAGGGAAACCAGATTCACTTAGCAACCGTTATTAACTTAACAATTGCAGTGATTCATTTAACAACTGTGGTAAGAAAGGCCATAAAATAGGGCAGAACTCACTTAACAACTGTCTTGCTTAGCAACATAATTTTTTGGACTCAGTTGTGGTTGTAAGTCAAGGACTACCTGGACCTATACATGAATACAGCAATTGTGTGTGGTTAACTTGGGTCTAGAGCTTTTCTTGCTGTGTGAACTTAGCTTCTGAATGCTTGTCTTCAGCATTAAGTGACTTTGCTTTTCGTAAGAGAAAAATCTGATGTATTGAGGCTTGTTGCTATTTGCAATGGTGTTAAGGTCTCTCCCCTTTCAAATTAAATGACCAATGCAGAAGCCAAGACATTTGGAACGGAGGTTAGTTGTTTTTTCCGGTATCTGAAGCCCAAAAAAACCTGAATGTGCAATGGCTGATTGTGGCTTTTTTGTTCAGTAAGCAAAGTGAACATGGGGTATTTATAAGTTGGCAGCCTGGCCAAGGCAGATGTGGTGGAATACAAGTCTATTTAGGAGGTCACATTGTGGCATATGGGCAATGAGTTGGATGATTGAAAAGTTGAGTTTTACCGGGAAGTTATTCTCGAATGACAGGCATTTAGAGGGGGAAGTGTTTGCAGAGATGTTATTGAGGTTAGGTAATTTTAGAAGCTTAAACTGATCCAGTTGTCCGGCATTAAAACTGGAGACATTTTTGTGGGAACGTACTTATTTACTTACTTACTTAACGCTGTTCGATCAATTCTAAGCATCTCTCATTTCCCACTTACAGTAGAATATTAAAACGGTAGATGTTGTTCTGTGTTGCAATGCACCCGGGAACAAGAATCCATGCAACCATACCCTTCCCGCAGGAGAAATCCAATTGTAGCAGATTGCAAAGGATTTCTGGAGGAACCAGGGTCTAAAGGTTTTCCTAAACCCATCAGGATTGGTGCCAGCCTAATCTTAAGAGGAAGAAAGCTGCTCAAAAAAAGGAGGCAATAACAGAAAAAGCCCAACCATGTGCCTCTGATAGTGTCAGTTCTTTGGATATGGTTCCTGAATTCTTTATGCAGTATTATGTTAACAATTTAACAATAACAACAACAATAATAATAGTTGGAAGCGATCTTGGATCAAGAACCGTGGTGGCACAGTGGTTAGAATGCAGTACTACAGGCTAATTCTGCTGACTGCAACTGCAGTTCGATTCTCACCGGCTCAAAGTGGACTCACCCTTCCATCCTTCCGAGGTCGGTAAAATGAGGGCCCAGATTATTGAGGGCAATATGCAGACTCTCTAAACTGCTTAGAGAGGCTGTGAAGCAGTATATAAGTTTTAAGTGCTATTACTATTGGTTTTTCAATAGGGTGCACATTTGAAGACAAATCTATTATGGCCAAGCTGGTTCTAACAGCCATCTTCATGGAAAATGCAGGAGTCATTCAAATAGCTGTTTCGAAACTGAAGGCTCCTTGGTGCTGTCTGATCTTGGTTGTTCTCTTGCAGGCGTTTCATTACCCACACTAGAAGAACTGATGACGTTACCTACTTGGGTAATGAAACGTCTGCAAGAAAACAACCAAGCTCAGAAAGCACCAAGGACCCCTCCTTTCAACCACAAAATATTCTCCTTTACCTTCCCAAACTGCTGGCCTACTTTCATATTTTGCTCACCGATACCTTGCGGTCGCTTCTTCTGCCTTGCATCTCCGGATTTGGGGTTTTCATCAGAAAACCAAAATGTCCTAGAGCCTTGTGACCTGCTCAGAAAGGACAGTGCCGTTGCAGGCTCTGCTAATGAGAAGTCCATGGCATACCTGTGATAAGCCTTGCCATCTCTTTGTCTGCTGATCGTGTAGACCCCGCATTTTAATTTACTTTACATAATGATTTCTTAATGAGTTCCAGTGGATAACCATTGAAACATGCTATTGCAGTCGCCCGATGTGATTACAGGCGAGAAGCTATTATTTGATTTACGTGATAGTCCATTATGGTAACTTATATTTGCGGATGACATGCAGTCGATGAGGTGAAGGGAAAGGAGGACCCTTCGGTTAGATTTGGGATGGAAAGGCATGAGACGCTAAATCAATTTATTTTGTCTGGCTGCATGTGAGCTGCTAATTGAAATCTGTGGATACTGAAAATCCTTG
>NW_015388487.1:0-40195 GCF_001527695.2 Protobothrops mucrosquamatus
GTTCTAACCTACATCGTCCACATAGGACGACTCGGGAACTCAACTCCTACCCCGGGCAGCTCACCGATCCCCTTATGCCCGGGGGAAAGGTATCAAGCCGTTTGACAGCTGATACTTGCTGTCAAAACGGCTTTTACGCGAAACAGGCGGGAGGCAGCTGTCGGCTGCGTCCGACGAGGTCGCCTGCACACCGGAAGTCTCTATATCCAAAGTTCTTTGCCCATATTATCATTGTTTCTTTTACTTGTTCTTCCTCCATCTTTAAGCTTAACAGATATTTATAGAGTTTCTTAATCAACTTTTCATCTGTTTTTAACAGTATCTGGTCAAATTCTGTCTGTTCTTTATAAAATCCCATTGTTTTAACATCTTTTTCATATCTCGTTTGGATTTGCAAATATGGCCACCATGATAGATCAACACCTTGTTCTTGTAAATATTGTCTGTCTTTCAATTTTCCTTCATTGTCCAAGATATCTTTATACAGTAGGTCACAACTTTGTCGTAATTAATTAAATTTGGGTAAGCAAAAGCTTCCATTGTTGAAAGCCATCCAGGTATCTTGATATAAATTTTTGCTTTTATTTTTTCCCATTGTAAAAGAAGTGCATTTCTTATAAAGTGGTTTTGAAAATATCTATGTATTTTATTCTTCCCATACCACAGAAAGGCATGCCAACCAAGATATTCATTTTCACTGTTGCTATTCTCCCCAGCATTGAAAGTTGTAGGTTTTTCCACTTTTCCAGATCCAATTTTATTTGTTTTAGCAATCTTACGTAATTATCTTCTTTTATTGTTACGCATCTTGCTGTTAGATAAATTCCCAAGTATTTGACTTTTTAAACTATTTGAAGATTTGTTTTTTTTTGCCAGTTGGTTTTTTTGTTTTTCTGTTAGATTTTTTGTTAGCACTTTAGTCTTTTCTCTGTTTATTTTCAACCCTGCCACTTCTCCAAATTTTTCTATTTTCTCCATAAGTTTAGTGCTTGTTTCAAGTGGATCTTCCAATATAAAAACCAAATCATCTGCAAATGCTTGTAGTTTATATTTTTCATCTTTTATCTCCAGTCCTTTAATTTCTATATCTTGTCTGATGTTTCTATTCAATACTTCCAGTGTTATATAAATAATAATGGAGATAGTGGGCCTCCCTGTCTTGTGCCTTTTTTAATGTTAAAGTTTTCTGTAAAATCTCCATTTACAATTATTTTGGCTGTTTGTTTACAATAAATTGTTTTAATTACATTTATAAAGTTTTCTCCAAAGTCCCATTTCCGCTAGTTGCTGAAACATAAATTGCCAGTTTACACTGTCAAACGCTTTCTGTGCATCAAGAAATATTAAAGCCATCTGTTTCCCTGGAATGAATTTCATAGTACTCTAACACATCAAGAATCATTCTTAAATTACTTTTTATCTGTCTTTTAGGTAGAAAACCATTTTGATCTGTATGTATAAATTCGGTCAAAAATTTCTTTAGTCTTTTTGCTATTATTGAGGCGAAAATTTTATAATCTACATTTAATAGCGATATTGGTCTATAGTTTTTTATTTGCCTTAGGTCAGAGTCTTCTTTGGGTATTAAGGTAATATTGGCTTCAATCCATGTATTTGGTATTTTAGCCTCCAAAAGTATTTCATTGCACAGTTCTTTCAATATTGGGTTTAGTATATCTTGTAATGATTTATAAAGCTCTGCAGGTAATCCATCTTGACCCGGATTCTTATCAAATTTTTTGCCTTTTTATAGCCTCTACAATCTCCATCACTGATATTTTTCCATTTAATATATTTTGAATATTCTCTGAAATTTTTGGTAAGTCTGCTTTTTTAAAATACTGCTGTATTTTTTCTTTTGAAATTTCCTCTGCATTGTAAAGTATCTCGTAATAGTCTTTAATATTTTTTTTAATTGTATCATTTTGAAACTGTAATTCACCTTTTGAATCTTTCAGCTTATTTATCAGTTTTTTCTCTTTTTCTTTTTTCAGTCTATATGCTAACCATCTCTCCAGTTTGTTGGCATTTTCAAAAAAGTTCTGTTTAGCCCTCTTAATCTGTTGAGCCATTATTTCCGTCTCAGCTAGATTTAATTTGTGTTTTATTATCTCCATTTGTTTCTTAAGTATTTTCTTTTGTGGGTCTATTTGTAATTCTGAGTCTAACTTTCTGAATTCTTCCTTCAACTTTAACTGTTGTTGTTTCTTTTCTTTATTCTTTTTAGCGGTATAGGTTATAGCCAACCCTCTGAAATATGCGTTAGCCGTATCCCACACATTTTGAAGGGACGTTTCTTCTTTCTTATTTTGAAAAAAAAATCCATTTCCTTTGTTGCTAGTTGTACAAATTCTTTTTCTTTCAATATAGATTTGTTCAAGGACCATCTTAATTTTTTCTTGGTTCCTCTCCAAGTCATCTTTATTGGGTTATGATCTGGCCAAACATTAGTTTCTATCTCAATTTCTTGTATCATCGTATTAAGTTCCAAAGATGTCCATATCATATCAATTCTAGACCATGATTTATGTCTATTTGAATAAAATGTATATTGTAATTTTTTTGGATTTTTTTCTCTCCATATATCTTGGATACAGAGTTCTTCTGTCATTTTTGAAAACGCTTTAGGTAATATATTTCCTCCTTTCCTCCCTTGTTTAGCGCTTTTATAGTCCAAAGTTCCATCTGTTATTGCATTAAAGTCTCCCATTATACAGAGATTTTGATAGTTGAATTCTAATATTTTTATATGTAATTTTTGGTAAAATTGTTCTTGTTTATCATTTGGTGCATATATTGCTACCATCAGTATCTGTTTTTGATCCATCACTATTTCTACCATTAATATTCTCCCCTCTTCATGCACATACATTTGTTTAGGGTTCATCGTTTCTTTACTGTATAGAGCTATTCGTCTTTTCTTTTGAAGTGCTAATGCAAAGTGAAGTTTACCAATTTTCAGTTCTTCTAACAACTTATAGTGTTGTCTCTTAATATGTGTTTCTTGGAGGCAAATTATATCCATTTTTAATTTTTGTAGTCGTGTAAAGAATTTTTTCCTTTTTGAGGGAGAATTTAGTCCATTTATATTCATTGACAGAATCCCACTCTCTTTCTCCATCTCTTTCAATTATATCTACTGTAGGTCTTAATCTTCTAGTCGATCTTATCTGTCTCTGATCTCTTGGTCTTGCTCCTTCTTCTGTGTATGTGTTTTTAATTTCTTCCTCCTCTCTTGGTTTGACTGCTCCTTCTACTGCCATTTCTTCCTGTTTCTTTGTTTCTCTCTTTGTACCAGATTCAAAATCACCTCCTTCCAGAAATGCTCTGTGGTTGTCGTAGAATTCCATTGCTTTAAGTGGCGTCTCCAATCTATATCTTTTCGTATCCCAATAGATTAAAATCCCTTCTGGAATGAGCCATTTGAAATTCACTCCTTTTTCAATTAATTTCCTAGTTAGAAACTGGTATTCTCTTTGGGATTCTCTTATTCTCCTCGGGATTTGTTTGAGGACTACAATTTCTTTTTCTTTGTATTTCAAAGATTCATCTCTTACTCTTCTCAGAATCTCGTCTCTTATAGATCTTTTGAGAAATCTAACGTGTACTTCTCCTCGGACTTTATTTCTTCTGACATAGTTTGAGTTGACTCGATAGATCTGATGTAATTCTCCTTCCATTTCCTGTTTCCCAATTCCTAATGCGTCTGCCAATAATTCCGTTATCAGGTCTAGAAGATCCTCTTCCTTATCTTCCATTATATTTTGAAATCTTAAAAAATATGAGACTCTTTCCATCTCCATGACAGCTACCGAGTCTTCTAGTTTTCCATTTATTTGCATCAATTTCTGATTTTCATCTTTTAAGACTTCTAATTTCTGGTCAACCTCAGTTGATTTATCTTCTATTTTTTGGATTCTTTGTTGGTTATCTGTAACCATCTGTTTAAAATTTTCAAATTGAAAGTCCATGTTATTAATTTTTTGATTCATTTTATCAAGATCACTTTTCATCTCCTCATGGTTTCTCGTTGTAGCTGCCATGTGAGTAGTGATTGCCTCTTGAATTGCTTGTAGGGTCTCTTGAGTTTCCTTTTGGAAGTTATTAGCCTTTTCTTGTTGGAGCATTGTATCAATTGATCTCTGATAAACTGGACTTGCAGAAGCAGAAGAGGGAGCAGAAGTACCTTTTTTTCCAACTTTACATAGATTGGGGACGCTCATCTTTTAATCATACTTTATAATCCACCAAGTAAATCAGAATTTGTAATCCAATAGGCTCCTAACAAATAGGAGAGGTAAATAATAAAAATAATAAGTAATAAAAAAAACAAAAGGGAAAAAAGAAAAAAAATACCAAAATTTGTAATCCAAAGTGTTCTGTTAGAAGAAGTTTCTTGTTATTCACTCTACCAAAACAGCTTGTAAAATTCCAGGTCAAGCTGTATTTGTAATCCAAGGAAGTCAGATGCCTTCAAAACAATTTTTATTTATAATTGTAATCCATCCTGTAGAAAAGGGCAATCGAAAAAGAGTCTTCTCTTTTCCAGCCACAATCTTCAGGACTATAAATTCCAAGGACACCAAAAAGTTTAAACTATAAGCTGTGTCTGGGCATCTAGCCAAGTTTTAGAGCTCCAGTCAAAACAACTTAGTAAGATAAAAAAAAAAGCAAGGTTAAATATAATTCTCAGATGTGCCACTAGATGTCATTAGATGTCCATTCCCACCAAACTTTAAAAAGTTAAAAAGTTAAAATCCAATGGTTTCCAAACAAGGAACAAAAAAAGATTTATAGAAGCAAAGGTTTCCCAAATTATCCTTCTTTTATCCCTCAATTATCTTCACAATATTGTTATAAGTCAGTTTTAATTTCCCCAAAGCTTAAACTGCTGCTTATAGTTCAGGAGGGAGGGGTAGAGAAAAAAATAATCCCCCCCCCTAAAGCTTGGGGATTTCTTGCTTTTGAGTGCTTTTTTCCAGAACCGGTATTTTTCACTTGTAGAGAGGTAAGGAAAGTAGTCTCACCCAGATCAGTTGTTTTGCTTTCCGCTTATTAGTATTCTTGAGACAAGCCCTAAATTATTGACAAAGATTGAAGAATTTGGAGAAGTAGCAGGACTGAAAATAAACAGAGAAAAGACTAAAGTGATAGTCAAAAACCTTACAGAGAAACAACCCCCCCCCCAATTGTCAGAAAAAACAGACCTCCAGATAGTTAAGAAAGTTAAATACTTGGGGATATATTTAACAGCAAGGTATGCAACAATAAAAGAAGATAATTATGTTAAACTATTAAAACAAATAAAACTAGACTTGGAAAAATGAAAAAATCTACAACTATCAATATTGGGAAGAACAGCGACGGTGAAAATGAACATTTTACCAAAACTACTTTTTTATTCCAAACAATACCTATAAAATTAGAGAATTTTTTTTATGAATTAAATGCATCGATTTTGAAATTTATCTGGCAAGGGAAAAAAGCCAGAATTAGACTGAAAATGTTATAAGAAGTGAAAGAAAATTGAGATTTTGGGTTACCAGACTGGGTTCTATACTATCAAGCAGCTGCATTAACATGTTTAAAAGAATGGATAACCCTTAGACACAAAAGATTACTATACTTAGAAGGACATGACTTACAACTTGGATGGCACGCCTTTCTATGGTATGGGAAGAATAAAATCCATAAATATTTTCAAAATCACTATGTAAGAAATGCTTTTGTGCACCCAAATTTAATCAACTATGAGAAACTTGTGACTTATAAAGACATTTTGAATACCGAAGGGAAATTACAAACTAAACAAGAATTGGAAGAACAGGGCATTAAGCTATCATGGTGGCACACTTGCAAGTGCAAACGAGATATGAGAAAGACGCCAAAACATATGGTTTTTATAAAGACCAGACGTTGTTTGACCAGATACTATTGTCATCAGATGAAAAATTGATTAATAAACTCTATAACTTTTTGTTAAACTTGAAGATGGAAGATGAACAAGTCAAAGAAACAATGATAACATGGGCAAAAAACTTTGGGCACAATGTAGAATTAGAAAAATGGCAAAATTTATGGGAAAGAAATTATAAAATAACAAGAGCAGCTACCTATAAAGAAAATTTATATAAAATGTTTTACAGATAGCATTTACCACCTGCAAGATTAGCAAAAATGTTTAAAAACGTGTCTAGCAACTGTTGGAAATGTAGGAAAAAGCCAGGTGTGTACTACCACCTTTGGTGGACATGCCCTAAAGCAAAACAATTCTGTTCAAAAATACATATGTGGTTAGAGAAAATGTTAAGAAAACACGTAGATTTTAAGCCGGAACTATTTCTTTTAGGTATAATCACAGAAAACTATGATAAAAAATGTATATATTTAATATTACATCTACTAACAGCAGCAAGAATTACATTTGTACAGTATTGGAAAAATGAAGAAACACCAACGGAAGAAGACATAATTAGGAAAATTTTGGACTGTGTGGAAATGGTCAGGCTTACATTGAAAATAAAAGGGAAAGAAGATACAGAATACTTTCAAACATGGGATAATTTTTACAAATGGCTAGAAAAACGGAGTAGAGAGTAGGCATGGGAGTTATATTATTAATGTCAAATATGTGGACTCAGACAACATGTTTACTAAGCACTAAAGATTTGTAACTATGAAAAATTAATAAAATATTTTTTTTAAAGAATACATAAAGGAATAACTGAATTACTTTATGAGATCTCAACAAGATGGTAATCCTCCTCAGGCAATGGACCACAGAAAGCCGAGATGCTGCTTTTGTTGACATTTCAAGTCAACAGAGCAGGTAGGGTTGTTGCTCTGACCATGGCTAGATGGATTGCTCTATACTTTCCACCTACTCTAGTGCTATCCAGAGTGGTATGCAAGTGAAGATACTCAAGGCATCAGTAATTTTAATTGCTGTATTCTGGCCTGGGAAATCATAGCTCTTTACTTTAGTGGAGATGAGCAAAGAGCCCATGTGACATCTGAAAAGCCTAGATATTCTGACTCAAGGCCTAGTTATGCACCTAGACTCCTGCTGGTTATAACTTTGCTCTTAGAAATTAAATGGGAACATTGCTTGAGTCTTGGGCTTTCATCACAACAGTGGAAACCACATAGGCTTCTAGATGCCCAGCCACTACCACGGTCTATCAACTGATTTGAAGAGTGGTATAAAAGATAATGATTTGTGGCACCATCAGCAGATATCCCTGAAATATTGAAATTTCTACAAGCAATTGGAGAGGGAACAGCAAGCTCACTATACAGTCAGGCAACTATCTTGGGCTCTGACCCCTGACTAGGTGAGGGGCATCCCCTTCTGACCGCTCTCAGATGCATTCTTTCCTGAGACGCACATGTCTTTGTACTCCTGGTCATCCTGTATTTACCTTTATGGAATTTGTCATTGATTTTTAGGACTTGTGGAACAGATATTCTTGCTCTAAGAGGAGACCTCTTTGTATTCCAACAAGACAAGGTGGTGATAAGGTCAAATATTTCTCTTATGCCCATGTTCTAAATTTTACTGACCACCAGAATTCATGGTCTCCCAATTTCTGGTAGACTATTCCCACCCTGGAGAACAAACCTGGTACAAATTGTATATATAAAGTGTGCTAAGAATATACCTGAAATGTACTCTAGGAGAGTGGAGAACTGATAACTTGTCTCCTACAAAAGAAGGAAGCCTGAGATGACAAATAACATAACCCACCATCACAGGTTGGCATACTTAGCAAGAAGCAGCCCTCTTCTAGCATCACTGCTCATTCTTTCAGAGGTTCGGCTATATCAGTAGCTCTGATGTGGGGCTTCCACTGATAAAAACTTAAAGGGTGGCAACCTGGGCAGAATCAGCTATGTTAAATAAGCATTATCAGATACGTTTACTTCTGTAGAGGCAGCCTTCAGATCCATGGTACTACAAAAGATTGCTTACTACAAGATGTCTCCTGGGAATACCTCTGAAATATACTCCTTTGTGATTAGCTCCATCTTCAGTTAACTGAGAATGGTAGTTGGACTTAACAATGAAGTATTTTTACGGTCACTGAAAAATGGACCTAATGTTTCCATTGTACAAGGAGAGTGAAGTATTTTTATGGTCACTGAAAAATGGACCTAATGTTTCCATTGTACAAGGAGACAGTCAAGACAGTTCAAGCAATTCGGAATCAAATCATTAACTGCTGTACCATTTTGCCAACTGTTGTATATTGTTTTTCCATTTTCCTATGTTTCTTGCTAGCGGTAAAGGTTTTGTTATTATTGTTGCTGTTACAATGAATTAATTACTCAAAAGAATTTCAGCCTTACTCAGCTGAAGTCAGTGCGTGTTACTGAAAGGAAGGGACTTCCTCTATGAAACAGGAATAAATCTTCAACCCTGTCTTCTGGCTAGATGCTTATTAAATGCTTATTAATCCTTTTTTATCAAATGCACCTTTTGTTGGTCAGTATGGTACTTCATGGTAAGTCCAGTTACTGATCATTATACAACAAGTTCCATGAAGCTACAAAGCCTGAAATCTTCTACTCTAAATCATTAAAGCATGTCTGATGGATGCAAAAACTTATAAAATAAAGGTATCTCTTGGGTCATTATATGTGATATTTATTTTATAGATTCAAATCAGCTTGGCTTACTACATTTCTTATTCCATTGGCAGGAAGAGGTACGTCCCCAAGACACAGTATCTGTCATTGGTGGAGTTGCAGGAGGCAGCAAGCAGGGCAGAAAGGCTGCCTGGAAGTTCATCAGAGACAACTGGGAGGAACTATACAATCGCTACCAGGGGGGGTTCTTAATATCCAGGCTAATAAAGGTTTGCACAAAAAGTCTTGGCTATGGCAGTATTGAAACAATAAAACTTTTTTTTAATCCACACCTAATTTATAATGCTCTATGCTCCTATTTTCAGTTGTCAGTCGATGGATTTGCAGTTGACAAAATGGCTACAGAAGTTAAGGTAAGATCAATATCTTTGCTGCTGCCCTTCTGGTTTACATGCCAGTGATTGGGACGATTCTTTCCTTTTCCTCTGTTGGACCATCCTCAATGAAAAGGGGGATTGGGGTGATGGTGTTCTAGCCCCTGACACACCAGCACTATGTTCTCTGACTCAGTACATTTTTGTCCCATCACCCTACAGAATTACCAGATGGATCACATTTAGTGGGCAATTGAGTCAAAGACTATCAATTGATTGTTGGTGTTCTGTAATAGTTTCTGGACTAAATGCCTAAGTAGCTATAGAAAATTGTCATGCTTATTAACTTCTGTTTTCCTGTTGTATAAGTCCAGTAAATTCAAGATCTTTTCCAAGAATAAGCTGTAGGGATAGACAATCTTAGTAGCATTAGGTGTTCTACAATTTCTATTATCCCTGACCAGGCTAGCAAGGATGTATGAGAGTTGTAGTCCAAAGTATCAGAAATACAGCTACTTGCATTCCTACACTGTGGCCAGTGATGAAGGATGCTGCAAGTTGACATTTAGCAATATTTGAAGGACAAACAGTATCCAAAGTACACTTTGCCTCAAAATGTAGCTGAATGAGCCTCAGTGTAATTATTAAACCCTTCTTTCATATTCTGTATGTAAACTGGGCACTTGGAGAAGTAGAAATGGAGTTTTTTTTTAAAGTAGAATAATAGATAGCCTTCCTGGGATTATAAAGGAACAAATTACAGCAAAACCTCATTTTACTGGACCTTGATGCAATGGACACTTACCTCATTTGCATAATGCAGCCATTACACAAATGACCCAAATGACAATTTGAATGAATTGTGTCATGCACATGGTATAAAATGACACAAGTGACATAATACCCATCATTTCTCCATTCATATATGTTTATTCCTAGTGGTAAGCCACTCAGAGTCATTTGAGAGTTTGGTAACCTACATCTCCACAGTGCTCTATTTCTCAGTCAGTGGACATTCCTGAATAATGGGCACCTTGTTCTTCCAATTAGTCTGTTAAAACATGGTTTCGTGGAACTGAAAAAGAAGAATGCAATGTAATAGAGAATATGCCCTATTTGGTGATTCAGGAATGGAATGCTTTGGAGAACTCTGTTACTCTGTTCCCTCTCTAGACTGTGGTGTTCTGGTCATGGTTCAGCACTTTCTAGAAATAAATTCCCCAAACTTGTTTGAGATGTCCCCTTCTGGTTCATGGAATTCTGAAAACCACCAAAGTGCCCCCAGAATGGCATGGTCTAGAGAGGTTCAGCATGATTCTGTGACATTCTCAAGAACACTCTGTTCCTGAATTGCTGAATCTTGCACATTCTTGCAATGTACAGTCATGAGAAAAAGTAAGTACACCCTACTGAAATTTTTGACTTTTTCAACATATTTCAATTTACAGATATCTGATCATCTTTTCAACAAGATTGATAAAGGGGATATAACAAATACAATAGCAATAGCACTTAGATTTATATACCACTTCACTGTGCTTTACAGCCCTCTCTAAGCGGTTTACAGAGTCAGCATATTGCCCCCAACAATTTGGGTCCTCATTTTACCAACCTTGGAAGGATGGAAGGCTAGTCAACCTTGAACCAGTGAGAATAGAACTGCCAAACTGCAGGCAGCCAGCAGTTAGCAGAAGTAGCCTGCAGTACTGTATTCTAACCACTGCGCCACCACGGCTCAATGCACAATGCACAATTTACATTTTGTAGTCCATCTAAAAAGATTGTCAAACAATTTAAAATCAGTCATTACACTGGGACCATTTCAAACAACTGCCCAGTTGCCCAGATCAGGCCACCCCAGCAAGTTCAGCATGAGAGCAGAACTCAAGATGCCTCAAGAAGTCTCTAAGAACCCCAGAATTTCATCACATGAGCTACAGGTAGCTCTCATCACTATTGATGTTGAAGTGAGTCAACATGATGTCAATGAGTCTACCATTAGAAAGAAGTTACAGGAATTATATCTACATAGGAGATGTGCCAGGAAGAAACCTTTGCTGTCCAGAAAGATCATCAGGGCAAGACTAACGTTTGCTCATTAATACCTAGGCAGACCAGGACTTCCAGAACAATGTGCTGTGGACAGGTGAGGCAAAGATAGAATTATTTGGCCATATTACCAGAAGATGTGTTTGGGAAAAACCAAAGACAGCGTTTCACCGGAAGAACCTGATACCAACTGTTAAAGCATGGTGGTGGAAATATTGTTTGGGGTGGCTTTTCTGCATCAGGGCCTAGGCAGCTCATCATCATAGAATCCAGTATGAATTGTTCATTGTACTGGAGGGGCTTGAGGTTAATGTGAGACCTTCTTTCAGAAGATTGAAGGACAAGTGAAAGTGGACCTTGCAACATGGCAATGACATTAAACATTACAGTAAACCCACCAAGGAATGGCTGAAAAAAAAGAAATGTAGAGTTCTAGAATGGCCAAGACAAAGTCAAAACCCAGATCTAAATCCCATCAAGATGCTGTGACATGATTTGAAACAGGCTGTGCATGCAAAAAAAAAACCAACCCTCAAACTTTGCACAACTGAAAATAATTTGCATGGAAGACTAGAGAAAAATACCCCCCAATCAGTGTCTGGTAGACAGTTATAAGAAACACATACTTGAAATTGTTTCTTCCAAAGGGAGCAATATCAGGCATTAGAGCCAAAGGTGTATTTAAATTTTCCACAGAAGAAAATGGCATATCTGTTCATTTTTTGTTGAATAAATGATTGCAAAGTCAGTTTTCCATAGTTCTTCTGTTCAATTACATCACTTTGATATATTGTTTGAATAAAGATAAAATATGTCTACATGTGTTAAAAATGAAAAACTTTACATGGGGTGTACTTACTCATTCACTTGACTGTAAGTATATAATTGCAAAAAATATTTTTACTTGTCTTAATGCAAGGTAGATTCTGTGCTACTGTCTTTAACACCAAAATGCCAAACACTGCAGCCTGTTTTTGCAGTTAGAGTCTGTGCTCATCCAAACTGTTATACTGTATGTTGTGAAATTAAGTCCCTATATTCTGACTGATTCATCCATATGAAAATGTCATCAGATGTGATACTCCCAGAGAATGTTACTTCATTTCATCTAGGTTTTTTTTGAGAGTCACCCAGCTCCATCAGCTGAGCGTACCATCCAGCAGTGCTGTGAAAACATCCTGTTGAACGCTGCATGGCTGAAGCGTGATGCTGAAAATGTCCACCAGTACCTCCTGCAATGCAAAGCGTCACCAACTGCTGTGTAAGCTCATCCTTGTCCACCCCAGCTCCTCTGGCCCAACTGCCTTGGCGTGAGGAGGAAGAGCTGCTATTCAACAGTTGGATAGTGCACCAACGAAATTGAAGTCTTTTCTCACATCAATGGGGACTGGGCAATGAATGTAGTTTATTGGCTCCTACTCAAATTCAGAAGTAAATTTTATTAAAAATGTTACCAAAAGTTAGCAACAAAGAAACAACAAACCAACCACCCTGTAAATATAATAGTAATAAAATAGAGCATAACAAAACTGTGAAATGTCCTTAAGGCTTGTCAGTGGTATTTAATACACTCCTCCCTTACACCTTAGCTGAAGGTTCTGGGAAACAACATAGGATCTTGGTTCAGATTTTGAAGGCTTGTAAGGCTCCCTTGTCTCACTTTTTGATAAATAAAATATTCTGTCTTGTCTTTTCTCTCCCCCCTTTTTTGTTTCATTTGCTAATAATATCAGAGATTGCAAATTTGTATGGAAACATGTTTCTCAGCTACATTAAAAAGAAATTATCCCCCCTCCTTCTGTCTTTTTTTATACCTTACTCCTGCATGCAAGGAAGATTTAGTATTGTGATTGGATCCTTCTGGGCCACTGTAAAGTCTCATCGCACTTAATGCATAACCTAGGAGTTTGAAAAAGGTGTTCTGTTTCAGAAATAAAACACTACCCTAACTCCTTGTGATTGCAGCTTCCCATTCCACTTTATTTGGTAATGTTTGGTAATTGGATTCAGAAGCCTTAAACTTACACTAGTTGGCATGATGAGAAAAATCTAAGCTTTATGCCATCAATTGCTGAATAGAGTAGCATGTTCCTGCTTACCAATTCCATATCCAACATCACTCCTCCCACAAATGTTTACAGTTCCCCTTTTTAAAATACCTTTTCCTAATATTCATACTTGGTGTGGCTTTGTTAATCTGAGAAGGTCATCAGACCCTAGCTGTCAAACTGCTTCCCTGGAAACATGTTTTTGTTCTATTGTTTTAAAAGAAGAACAAAAAAGTTGGCATTAATAAAAAGGAACGTCAATGTGAAATTAAAGAGTCTTGGTTTTGGTGTGTGTATATTGGCAAAATATTTTTTTTATTTTTTTGTACACAGCCTTGTATGTATGACCATGGCTATGAAGCAATTGAAATGGATTGTGGTACACGAGTTTCCCTCTTTTAATTGTAGCTGCATTTTGGTATGTTTCCCTTCAAATTCAGAAATAAACCTGGGTTTAGTTAAGGACAGTGTAGTTAGTGTTAAACATATTTGACTTCCTGAGCCATTTTCTACCTAAGCCCATTGCAATTGTAGTGTTTTTGTACAGCTCGCATCCATTGCAGTATAACTTGTTACTGGAACAATCCAAAATTAATTATCCCTTGCCCTTTTAATTACGGGGGGGGGGGGAAATCCTTGTGAATTTATTTTATGCAATTCATGTTCATTACAGGGGATCTTCTATATGAAACATTTAGGTTGGATTCAAACTTAAACTTTAGTTATATCCAGATCTTGCTGAAATAAATGGTGCCTAAGTTAAATTTTAACCCTTAGCTAACTAACCTTTAACACTTTTTTTTTTAAAAAATGTGTACCTCTAATACATGGTTGTCAAACTCACTGCGTCACGTGTCATGCCGTAGCGTGACTTTTTTTGCATTGCTGGAGCTGGGGTGGGCGTGGCCTCTGCATGATGCAACCAGCCCACGGGCTGGCAGTTTGACACCCCTGCTCTAATACAAAAATGTGGCTGAAAAAGCATCTGAGAGTGTGTTTAGACCAGCTGTCTTCCAGGGCAATGTTCTATATAGCTAATGTATTCTGGCTCCTCACCAGAGTAATTACTTTTTGCAAGTTTTGCAGTCATCCTACAGGAAATGGATCTCATTCCTTACTGCTGTTCAGTGGTATGTATGACTATACTGTAACACTTCGTGAAACAAGTAGCATTATGAAAGCCCTAAACTTTTTTAGGATAGAGCATGCACACATACCTATGTTGAGGTGTAGGGATTTCTTGAATAGATGTAATTTCTATGGTCTCTCAGTGATAGGACATTGTTATTTTGAAATGTGGCAACAGCCTGATGTGGACATGACAGAAAACTCTAACTTTCTAATGAGGGGTCCTTGGTGCTCTCTGAGCTTAGCTGTTTTGTTGCAGATGTTTCATTACCCAAACTGGGTAACATCATCAGTACTAGTAAGGAATGGGGTTTGTTCTCAATTTATATTCTGGTGGCTTGCCCTGTCAGTGTTGGTGGGAATGGTCTTGGTGCTTCTTTGTGTCAAGGATGAAACTTTGGCAGCTATGTGCCTCTGCGGTTCAACTTGCCTTTCGATTAAGGGGGGGGGAAGTGTTACTTTCAAGTGGGTTAGATGGAGAAATGAAATTTCTACGATTCAGCTGAAGACCGTGAGAGCCTGAAGCCTTTTCATGGACACCAGAACAGGTGTGGATTTGAAACAGTTCCCATAACAAAGTGAACTTGTTGATATGGACTACATAAGACGTTGGGGGTTTGAATGGGAAAATTATTGTTTAAGTCTATGAATTGGTGTTGGAACCTCAGAGTTAGTTTTGCTTCGACATAACCATGCAGTGTATTCAATAAACAGATTTTCAGAGACGGAATGAACCTGAAGTTTTATTTGGATTCTCGAGCTGGATGTTGACACTTTGGTTGGACTGTTTATTGTTAGCTTGCTTGGCAGTTCCTTGATTGGGGTATTGTTTACTTCTTGATTGTTGGTCTGATGTTAATCTTGGAGTTAATCTATGTTCATCTGGGTGCTGATTGCTGGTGTTTTGGTCTTTTTGTTCCCTTTTTGGCTTGTTGATTGCCTCTTTTGCATAGTATGTCGATATTGTTTATGTCTATGTGTCTATTAATAGCTAATTTGTCAGCGTGCCAAACTTCTAGAAATTCCTTAGTGTTTTTGGATTCGGCTTGGCCTAGAATGGTCACAGTTTCCCAGTTGAAACTATGGCTAAGTCTGTCCCTATGTTGTAAAATTAAGGCGTTTTCATCATGTCTTCTGACTGCTAGTTGGTGTTCATGGATGTGTTCTGCTAGTCTTCTGCCTGTTTGTCCTACATAGTGGCTGCTGCAGTCATTATACTGTATGTTGTAGATGACTCCTGTTTTTTCTTCTGTGGCTGCTGGGTCTTTAGGTTTACTTAGGATGTTTTGGAGGGCTTTAGTTGGTTTGTGTGCTACGGTGATGCCATGTGGTTGCAATAGTCTGTTGGTGGTTTCTGAGATGTTCTTGGATGTATGGCAGTGTTATTCTTTTTACAGCTTGTGCTGGTTGTGCTATATTGGATTGAGTGGTCAGGCAGTTTTTGATGAAGTTGCGTGGCTATCCATTTTGTTGGAAGATGTTGTATATAGATGCTCTGTTTCCTTTTTCTGCTATTCAGGGTTGCTGCAGTGTGTTTGTGCTCATCTGAATAGAGTTCTTACACAGCTTCTCTTGTGGGAGATTGTGTTATTACTTTGGTAGTGAGGCACTTGATTGGTGTGGGTGGTTTTTCAGTACACTTGTGTTTCTAGTTTGCCATTGTGGTTTCTGCTGATCAGGATATCCAGGAAGGGTAGTGAATTGTTGCTTTCTTCTTCTCTAGTAAACTGGATTCCTTTGAAGATGTTGATGGTTTTGTGTGTGTTCTCTAATTAGTCCTTTTTTATTATGGTAAAGGTGTCATCTACATACCTGATCCATATTTTGGGTTGTATTTGTGGGAGTGCTATCGATTCCAGATGTTGCATTAGAACCACTGCTATGAGTCCTAAAAGCGGTGAACCCATATGTCAGACATGTCAAACACATAGCCCGGGGGCCGGATGCGGCCCGTGGTTTCATGTGGCCCGCGAAGCCATCCTGGAAACAGTGAGAGAACGGCCCCCGGTGCCTTGGCCCTGGCCCAGGCCGGCCGGGAGCCAATGTACAATTTTGTGGTGGCCATCTATGCTGAAACGCATTCAGTCTTAGCTCCACAAGGCCGTCTAGAAACACCGAGGAACCAGCCCCTGCTGTGTCGGCCCCACCCCCTGGGTGCATGCTGGGGAGGTGTCACCCTTTGTGAGGAATGAAGATGCACCATGCCTTGGCGCTTGCCCTGGTTCCACCCCCTTCTGCCAGAGACCCTCAGATCTGTCCCACTCCTGCCCAGGCCCCCACAGGCACCCATGATGCAAACAATGTAGAGATGGCCATGTCCACCCAGTAGGCCACACCCACTCCATCCACGCCCACCCAGTAGGCCGCCCCCCCGCCCCCCCCACGGGCAACCGCAATGCTGATGCAGCCCTCAATGAAATTGAGTTTGACACCCCTGCCATAGGTGTACCTTTGATTTGTTGGTAAGTTTGTCCATCAAATTGAAAGTATGTGGTTAGGCAGAAGTTGATAAGATCCATGATCCTGGATGTTTCAATCTTTGTGTATTTGGTTAAGTCAGGTGTGCTGTGGAGCAAGGTTGTCATAGATTCTTTGGCTGATTCCAGGTCTATGGATGTGAAAAGGGCTGTGACATCAAATGAGACCATGATTTCATCCTCATGTATTGTCATGTTTTTGATTCTTTGAAGGCACTGTAGTGGGGAGTTGATGGAGTATTTGCTTCCCCCTGTGAGGTGCCCAACCTTTTTTGTTAATTCTTTTACGATGTTGTAGGTAGGAGTCTCTGGTAATGATACAATTGGATAGAGAGGTATGTCAGGTAAATGCCAAACAAGCTAACACTAAACAGCCCAACCAAAGAACCTCCAAGACCACTCCCACCAACACTGACAGGGCAAGCCACTAGAACAGGGGTGTCAAACTGCCAGCCCACGGGCCGGTTTCATCATAGCGGAGCCGCGCCCACCCCATTGCCGGCAATGGCGAAAAAGCTCCGATACGTCACGCGACGTCACGAGTTTGACATGCCTGCACTAGAATATAAATTGAGAGCAAACCCCACTCCCTTACTAGCACTGATGTTACCTGGTTTGGGTATGAAACGTTTGCAACAAAGCAATCAATCTCAGAGAGCACCAATGACACCTCATTTCAACCCTGAGCTACAGATATTCTTTTATCGGTCTCTTTCCTTTCCTATTCAGCTGTCATTTTTCACATAATTCTGAAACATGCACATTCTAAATTCAGTACTTTCTTAATAATACTGCTCTAAACTGGTTGTACCATACTGAAGTATAACTTATGCTAAAATTAGGCAAGGCACTGTTTTGTGACTTGGATCCTAAGAACTGAAGAAGTGGGAGTAAATGGTGTATAAATTTCATGTAACAATAAGTTAACAAGCCTTGAAAGAAAGGGTGGGGGAGGACACTCCAACCCTGAGAAAATTAAAATGTGACAGAAATCTAAACTCTATTTGCTGACGTATTTATTTGATGGTCTACTGTTACCCTTAACCCCCCTCCCAAAAAATCCAGATGTATTTTTTAAGTCACCAAATATTTGCCTACCCTTGAAAACTGGCTGAGCCTCCCTCTTCTTGAAGGTTGATCAGGAGGCTTAGCTGCAAAGATTTGTTCCCTTGTGTTTATTGAATTAGGCTTCAGGGCTCTGTCTAATAGATCAAGGTTTAGATATATAAACCCTAATATTACTGCATTATTACTTTCCCAGTCCCCTAGTCTATGGTCTCCATAGTTTCCTATTTTCATGGCCTTCATAAATGATATGGAAGTCTTGTCTTCTCTGCTTTTCCTCCTGGGTTCGGTTCCTCAGTCTATGTTAATCTCTTGTAGAACACCAAATGGAAGAGTACTGTATATGGTAGTTTTTCTTTTGCAAACTATGTTTGTATGCTCAAAACAAATTCCTATTACCTTGATTGATCTCTTCCCTAGTACCGGTATAAGGGCATATGATTGCTGTCTTAATTAACTGCACATCTTATTTAAATACAAAGTTTTTGAAACCATGCGTTCCTTTCGACCTGTCAGCCTCATGACGTACGAGCCGCAGCGGCCAACCAGCGTGGGAAGGAGGGGACGGCGGGCGTTGGCCCGTTGAAAAGGAGCGGTGGAGGTACTTCATGCGCCTTGGCAGGAAGTGTAGTGCGTGAGCACGGTGCATACGCATGAACGTTACGTGCTTGAAGGCGGACTAAGGCCTGTCCAGTTAATCCGCTAGAAAATACGGTAGTGAATTAGCGTCCCCTCAGGGCAGTTGTGCGGGAGGCACGCTGTTCTGTATTTTATTTCCCCCCGCCCCCCAGTCTGAGTCGCACTCCCTGAATCGTTTAGTTATCCCTCGTTTAGTGGGCGCGCGCCCTTTCCCTACCCCTCCTCCTCTCCCGCCGCCACAAGGAGTTGTCTGTGAGGAGGGGGAGGGGAAGTTGTAGGGGAGACTCGAGTAGCTTCCGCCGGGGGTGGGACCTCCTCGCAGCTGAGGGGAAAGTAAAGAGCGCGCGAAGGGGAGAGACCGGCCGGTCAATTGAGCGGACGGAGAGTGAGGCGGCGGTCACCGACTCCGTTCCCCTCTTTCCTCCTTCCTAGCTTCACCTCGTTGCCCGCCACCATGGAACTCATTACTATCTTGGAGAAGACAGTTTCGCCAGGTAAAGGGGAAAGAGATGCTACAGGCCTTTTCCTTACAGATGTGTTGCTAAGGGAGGAATGGTTGGGGTGAAAGCATCTCTTCGAGGTTGGGGGCAGGGAAGGGCATCTAGTTATAGGGCATATGTGACTCTGGGGAAGGCGTTTGCCGAAGCCGTTGTTCGGGAGGGAATGAAAGATCAAGGGAGAAGGTGTGAAAAGGGGCGAAGGAGGAAGCAACGGTCCCTCCCCTTGAGGATTCGGGGCCGTTGGAAGAGTCAGGCCCAGTCTCTGGCCTGGGGGATAAAGGAACCACTGAGTGCTTGGTTTGGGCCCCATGCTTGGAGGGAAAGGAGGGGCAAGCGTGAATTTCATCATTTGTGGGGTGGGGGAGACTGAGAATTCCCTAGCTAGGCTGGCAAGGAAGTAGCCTTCGGCGTAAAACTCTTTTTTAAAAAACGCTTACTGTATCAGCCGGGTCAGTTGATGAATGTAATGGTGCACGTGTTTGGAAGAAGGTAGCTTTGGTCACAAGTTAATGGATTCGCTGCATGATACGAGAAGACAGGTTCTTTTTGAGGGTGGGGATAAAGTCGCTTTGCGTGGCATACGGGATAAGGGTTGGGTGGAGACGGTATGACTGTGGGGCAAGTCGTCTAGTCCGAGAGCTTCTTCCCAGACGTGCTGGCTTACATAGGGGACGGAAACTGACGGGAGAATAAGCGATGGCCTCACATCGTGCCAACCGTAAGACCAGAGCCTCCATGAGGGTAAAGGTAGGGTGGCAATGAAATGCAGCGCACGCGTTGGGAACGTTAAGGCCCGGTATTTATGTAGGTTTTTCAGGTCCGCTGTACGCCAAAATCGGTGGGCTGAGGTTGACTGTGATAGGTAATTGGGGGATTTGACAATGGGGCTGGAGACATACTGGTATTTTGACAAATGTTGAGTGTATCTCTCCCCCCCAAATCTTTAAAAACTAGATTATTCGTTGTGGATGGAGTGAGGTTGCTGTTATACTGTACTTGCAAAGTCCCCCAAGAAGTGTTTTTCTTCTTGACCCCCTCCCAATCTGTGTGTGGATCTGATTGATGGAAAATAAAGTTTGAGTAGAAGCATGTCACGGCGCGGGGGGGGGCTCTCCAAGGGGGTTGAAGACCTTCATATTCAGAATTGTTGGTGTCCTGATTTAAGGAGGAAGAGCGGTTGAATAGCCGGAAAGAGGCGAGAACATTCGGGGGGGGGGTTATTGTTGGGTTGATACTGAGCTTTGGGGTCCTCACTGACACTACTTGGTGTATTTTTCTCTCTCTCTCTCTCCCCCCCCCCGGGCCTTCTGCAGACTGCACCGAGCTTGAAGCGGCTCAGAAGTTCCTGGAACAGGCAGCCATGGAGAACCTGGTAAGGGAAAATACAACAGTTGAGCTGAATTTGGGTGGGGTTTGCGAAAGTGCGATATTTCCCCTGTATGAAAAGACGCGCATCAGACCAGGCAGCCGCCATAGAGGGGTTCAGCCTAACAAGCCTTTTTCTTTTCTCTCTCTTCTCTCTTTAGCAGGGGGTGGGCAAGAATGAAGTAGCCAATGGTAAAGCTCTCGGAAATCGCACCATCCAATCGTGGGAGGGAAAACGAAGGGGAGGGCGGCTTGGATTTACCGCGCTGCATGTATGGAGGGAAAGTGGAGAAGATAGATTGGATCTTCGGGGCCAGCCGGCATGTGTAGTGGGTTAAAGGCAAACGGCAGGAGGTTGTTTGGAACGGGCTTTTAAACTCATAACCAGACCTACTAGGTTTCGGCTTTTTCTGCCTCCTTCCCTAGTCTAAAGATTCTCTTGTTCTGCCTGCAAACCATCCCCCATTTTCTGTACTTTTTCTGCTCTTCCATTTTTGTCCATTTTCCCTTCTCTTGTTTTTGTGGTGGTTTCCATAGATTTGAATAATTTTGTATCCAGGTGTTGCATATATGTGTGTGTGTATCTTATACGAACATTTTTTTAAACCTGGTTTGAAAATACACATTGGTTTGCTTCAGTCTCTGAAATACAAATTATTTGTGAAATATTCCATTCATCCCTATGCTGAAAAGGATTGATTTAGAGCAATACTAGTAGCGAAATGAAAGTTCTAAGCATTTCATCCATTATCTAGCATAAGTACCAGAATAACAAAGTCTAGTGCTTAACAGTGAATGAAGTCTAATCCAGTATATATGAGGGAGTCATGTAGGTAACTGTTATATTTACTGAGTCAAGGTTAAGGTTCAGGTAGTCCTCGACTTATGACAATTGAGCCCAAAATTTCCATTGCTAAGCAAGACAGTTAAGTGAGTTTTCCCCCATTTTATGACCTTTCTTGCCACAGTTAAGTGAATCACTGCAGTTAAGTTAGCAACACGGTTAAGTGAATATGGCTTCCCCATTGACTTTGCTTGTCAGAAGGTCACAAAAGGTGATCACATGACCTCGGGACACTGCAACTGTCATAAATACATGCCAGTTGCCAAGTGGCTGAATTTTGATCATGTGACCATGGGGATGCTGCAACAGTAATTAGTGTGAAAAAAGGTCATAAGTCACTATGTTCAGTGCCGTTATAACTTTAAACTGTCAATAAAGAAATGGTTGTAAGTCAAGGACTACCTGTATATTCATTGTAAGGTCTTAAAGGAGAATAGAAATACAAATTGAGTGTAATTGCTTATGATGGTGACCCTTTGCTGTTGATAATTGATTAGTCAATATATGTGCACATGTGTAGAAAAATAGAATATAATAAAATGTGTCATAACCTGTTAAACCATGGTGGCGCAGTGGTTAGAATGCAGTACTGCAGGCTGCCAACAGTTCGGCAGTTGGATTCTCACCAGCTCAAGGTTCACTCAGCCTTCCATCCTTCCGAGGTCTGTAAAATGAGGACCCAGATTGTCGGGGGCAATATGCTGACTCTGTAAACCGCTTAGAGAGGGCTGTAAAACACAGTGAAGTGGTATATAAGTCTTATTGCTATTGCTATTCAGGATGAACATTTGTATGGCATTTGTCAGAAGAGAGAATTGCTCAGTGGCTGGTCTTTAATCACATATTCTAGAGATAGGTTTTCAGACTATAGGATTGCCTGAGGCTTTACAGAAATCTTCAAGGAAATGTCTAAGTTTATTTTGTTTCATTGGCACAGTACATACATTATCAGTAATAAGATGTCTTAGTATCTTAGATTTCATACAGGTACTTGGAACATTTTTTCCTTTTTTAATACTTAAATTGCAAGTTGACTTTATATTTTTAAAGGGTGTGGTGCACTTTTTCTGCACTGCAATAGTAAATCTGATACAGAAGAATAAAAAATGACAATTGTACATTTGTTGCTGAACAGCTTATTATTTGCTTTGCTAATGCAATAATCTTTAACAGCATTTTTATACAGTATGATTGTTCCATCCCTAAAAAGCTAAGTCAACATTCTGGAATACTTTCATAAGATATTATTCATACTCCAGGATCCAATCTGGGTTGGTCACCGGGACCAGTGGTTTTGTCTTCTGAGCTTTTGGACTCGTGCTGGAGCCCATCTTCAGGGAACTTCTCTCTACCAGAGTGTGTGCGTTGAGCTGTTCTATGTGTGGTATTTAGAAGCCTAGAAACCACAGTTTATCGCAAGGCCACCAACACTCCACACATTCTGAATTTCAACAGCAACCATCCACTGTCACACAAAAAGAATTGCATCAGAACACCATATGGCAGGGTGAGAACCCACAGCTGGAGAGCAGGTACCTACATGAACAATTCAAGCAGGATGGGTACCCACAATCATTTGTCACAAGATGTCTGCACAACATGGTGGGGAGAGAAAGGAAAGAAACAAGGTACAAGACCAACCACATGGCACACCCTGCCATACATCAAAAACATTTTGGAAGCTGTAGAACGCACCTTCTGAGATCTGCAAGTGGGCATCGCATGCCACCCAGAGGGTACCATACAAGGACAGATTGTGCATTGTAAAGATTGGAGGTGGGAGATACTTTCAATGTAATCTACCTGAACTCATGCATGGATTGTCCCCGTAACTATGTAGGACCAACGGGGAGGAAGCTAACCACCAGATTGCAAGAACATAAGTGAGCAGTCGTACGAGGAGACCTGAACTCATTGGTAGCCTCACATTGCAGTGAACAAGGACATACATTCAGTTTTGCAGCTACTAAGATTGTTGGATGAGCAGGCACAAAAGCAGCCAGGGAAGTGATTGAAGCCCTGGGAAACAGGCCCCTAGTAAGTCAACAGGAGTGTTGATTTACCACCATCTGATCAAGTATTTAGGAGGGGAGGGCTTGGCCAGCCATCGACACCCAATCAACATCTAAGAAGCCACATACAACAGACACCATATAAATACCACACATAGAACAGCCCAAAGCACACACACTGGTAGAGAGAAGTTCCCTGAAGATGGGCTCCAGCACGAGTCCGAAAGCTCGGAAGACGAAACCTCTGGTCCTGGTGACCAACCCAGATTGGATCCTGCAACATCATCCTGGGACACATATATTCGCCTTTATTCGTGATTATTCATACTGTTCTATGGTTGGTAGGGTTCTTTTTACAGTTAGATTATTCTGTTTTGGAGAATCTTTATCACCAGTACACTTTACTGTTTTGATAATGTGTTACTAGTCAAATTTGAAGTCCATTTTACTGTGTGAAATACATCTCTCTTTGAAGATCTCACATTTTCAATGGAAGAAAAGTGAGTTGACACTGAAGACTCATTACTCAGACTCCCCCAAATGTTCAGAAAGATGCAAAGCATCTACAGACTCCTAAGGGATTAGCATCATATTTTGAAAAAGGGATTCCATTTGTATCCAATCCTCCTTTTAGAGAAGATGTATCATAGTATCTCATTTTATCTTTATAGTAACTTTGAAATAGATTGGACTGGGGACAATGGATGGGCCTAGGTCAGGTAGGGAGCTTTGTGGCTGAACTGTGTTTTGAAATTTGATTTCCACTGTTCAGCTCCAACAGCAACTGCACAATGTATCTGAATTTCTCAAACTTATGCCCTCTATATGTCCTAAACCAGGGGTCCCCAACCCCCGGGCCATGGACCAGTACCAGGCCGTGGCATGCCAGCAACCGGTCCGCACAAACAAGCAAAGCCTCATCTGCGAGATGCAGGCAGCACACACAACCACGCACCCTCCGGTCTGTGGAAAAACCTCTCTCCATGGCACCGGTCCCTGGTGCCCAAAACGTTGGGGACCTCTGTCCTAGACAACAGTTCTCATTTTTGGCCATCAGGGCCAATAAATTCTTTCTATGAGGCCTAAAACATAAAAATACATTCAAATACATATGTTTTTAAATTAAGAATCAACCTTGACCAGAAAATAGAAAAAAACAATACTGGTTGATATTATAACATGTCTTGGCCTTAGAGATTCTTTGATAATTTATATGTTCTTAAAATGGACTGTGGTAATAAAGATTTCTGCCGAACAGTATTTTGTAAACTAAATGCTGAAATACTGATTATTTTATCAGTAAGTGTTCCACATATTATGCTTATCCTACTTTTCTTTACTCTGTCTCTTGAGATTAATAACCATGTATGGGCAGATATTAATTCCAGAATATGTTTTGACATGTTAAGGTGTAATTCTCACTTTTGTCCCTTGGTAGCAGAATAGTTTTGAAATCTGCAAAAAAATGTTGTAACATTTATTTACTCTCTGCATAACAGACTGCTAAATTAAGGTTTGGGGATCTTGACAAGTTGCTTACCCCTTTTGGCTTGTCACTTACCATCATAAGAAAGAGATAAACTTTATAGTTACATTCCTTGCCCCTTAATCCAGAGTTATGTACATGTTCAAAGATAAAATTTACAAAGTACATTATGATTGAACAGGAAAATGTATTAGGTGCAGCAATTAGAAAATTAAATCTGCTACCTCTATGCTGTAAAACTTTGAAGTGCACCCCTGATTAACTATCAAATACTTTTATATTTTTCTATATAAATTCTCTTTTCCCCATGCTTTTTATATCCATGCATTGGTCAGCTTGGGTAAAAAGAAGAGACAGAATAAGTAGTCCTGCAACTTGCATGATCTAAATGGTATCTTGCCTACTTGGCCAAGCTTTATTCTTGTTCCATTCTGACTATAGAGGAGGATAGAATGGCAAAATATAAGAATAATATTCTGGACTTTATAAGGTAGTATGAAGAAAGTGATCTGAATGATATGAAGTTGATAGCATGATCAGTGAAAGAACTGAGAGACTAGTTTATATTTTTTGTGAATGAGTCCTGGGAAAAGAGTTCTGTGTTGAGAAAAGCTGAAGAAATGGTTAAACATTCCCAGAAAGCAATATATTGAATCTGAGGTAACATCCAAGGGTAGTTTATGATATGGCAATGGAAATCCTGCTTTACAAAAAAGTAAACATTTTTATTAGGCAGTCAGGAGCTTGAAAAATCCCCACAACCATCTATTTATTAAATATATCAGTCTTTCATACCATTGGTGGTGACCTTTACTTGATGGCCAGCATAGCTCAGGAAAGAGGGGTTTTTAATCTATCTAATGCTTTTAGTACTGTAGCAAATTGCTTCAGGACCAGACCTGGGCATTTTACGGCCCCCTGGCCACATCTGGCCCTTTGGCTGTCCCTGTTCAGCCTGTGTGAAGTCAATTGGAAATTAGAAATCAAATGTAAGTAAATGTACGTCATGCACTGCATTGCTTTTATTTTGAAGGTGACTGCTATTTTTTTCAATTTACATATGTGTGTGTGCCTATGCACCTTCACAGCCCTATTGGTTTGGCCCTCCACAACAGTCCCAGTTTCTCATGTGCCCCCTTGGGAAAATTAATTGCCCACCCCTGTTCTGGATGCATGTTGATATATTTGGTTAGATTTTTGAAGAGTCGTCCTAGCTAAAAGTGGTGTAGTTTGTTCATTGCAATAACTGAAAGATCATTTGGTGATCATACTGGATTTCTTTATTAGGTCATTTTTTGCACATACACAACTTATTTCACATCATTTCTCAAAATAACTGCTGTAAGAACTGCTAGTAACTTCTAGTCCTTTGATTTCCCCCACCACCACCATTTTTTTTATAGCAAAGCAAAGTTTTAAGTATCTTATTTCTTCTGTTCAGCAGTCAGATCAGTGTTACATATTCTATAGTCCTATTTTGCTGCTAGCCATGAAAGTCTGTATTCAGGTTCTATCAGACTAAGGTAAAGGAGTCCCTGCAGATTTTACTTGGCTAACCGTAGCCAAATTTAGGGGGCGGTGCTCATCTCCGTTTCAAGGCCATTGAGTTAGCACTGTCAGAAGATATTTCCACGGTCATGTGGCCAGCATGATGTCACAGAGCACTGTTACCTTCCCACTGAAGTACCTATTTATCTACTCACATTTCATGCTTTCGAACTGCTAGGTTGGCAGGAGCTGGAGAGAGGAGAGGAGCTCATCCTGTCACTTGGCGCTCGGGTCTCAAACCCGGGCTGCCAACTTTCCAGCTGACAAACCCAGCATCTTAACTGCTGAGCCATCGTGCTGCCCCATAGCAGAGTACCCACCAAATATTTAAAACTCTTCATAGAAAAACTTCATAAATGTGCTGCTGCTGGTCTGTGTTAATAAGCAACAACTTGATTTGAAGTCTAAAGTTGAGAGGCAAAAACATGTGCAGCTCAAATTAATTCCTGTACACTATATTAATGAACTAATGTATTTTTTTGTCCCTCTTTAGTAATTTGGCTTTTTTACTCTTTTTCTTTCTCTGTTCTTGTTGCATTTGTATATACATCATCTGACTGGTCAGATAAAGTAAATAAACTATACTACCAATACAGCAAGGCAACATATCCAAAACCAAGGTTTCTGTGATACCTCCTAATTTGATATAGCTAATTAAAATCTTTATATTTCACAATGTTTGCAAACAGTGATGATCATTTGTTAACATGGAAAACAATTTGGCATTGCTGGAAAATTGGTCAAAAATGTGGAAACTGCAGTTCAGTGTTTCTAAATGAAAGATCATGCACTTGGGGAAAAAGAATCCTCTGGCAGGGTACATTATTGGGGAGGGGGGTTAGTGTTAGACAGAACAACAGAAGAAAAGGATTTAGCTGTGCTCATAGCAGATAACTGCAAAATGAGTAAACAGTGTGGCCAGGCAGCTGTGAAGGCAAACAAAATTCTAGGATGCATCACTAGCAGGATCACCAGCAGGAAAAAAGGAGTCCTAATCCTGTTATATAGGGCTTTAGCCAGAGCCCATTTGGAATTCTGTGTCCAGTTCTGGAGACTTCCCTTGATACCAATGAAGGAGAGAATATTTGTAGCTCAGGGTTGAAATGGGGGGGCACCAAGGACCCCTCACTTCACTTGATACTGATAAGATTGAGTGAGTGCAGAGATGGGAAAGGGGGGGACATGACTGAAACCTTTAAATATGTTAAGGATGTGAATAGGGTTTTAGAAGGCAGTATTTTCAATATTAAGCAAAAATCTAGAACACGGGGGCATAACCTCAAAATGACAGGAGGGAAGTTCAAAAGTAGTGTTAGAGAGAAAGTAGTGGAAGCTTGGAACCAAGTAGTGGGTCAATCATCAGTAACTAAGTTTAAACATGCTTGGCATAAACACGTCCATCATCTGACAAAAATTAAAAAAATAAAAGAATTACAGTAATTAAAAAGAAAAAAACTCAGGGTAGACTCGGTGGATCAATAGGTCTTTTTCTGCCATCAGTTTTCTATGTTTCAAAATACAATTGATGGATATTACACACACACACACACACACACACACACACTTAAATACCTTTGAGAATTGAATTTAAAGGTCATGTTGGCTGTGTTTGTGGTTGCTATCCATCAGTTAAACACTTAGTTGTTCGTACCTCCTATAGTTCCATGTTAGCTTTGAAGTTTGAATCTTTGAAAACAAGTACAGAATACCTTCCATTCAATTTAAAATGAGATGTAATTCTATAGAAATGAAATATATGAAGAAGACAGAGAATACTATAATAGAGACCTGACAGTAGTATTTAAAGATAAGGAATTTTGTGTTGCCTGGTGGTATGTGTGGATGAGGTATGCGTTGCCTGGTTCAGAACTGAAAAATGTTTTGAGCTAGATTGTAATAGATGTATATTTCTGCATTGACCAAAAAGAGAAAGATATAATGAGTTTTGGTTACTGAAATTTCTTTCTTTACCAGCCTACTTTCCTTGTGGAACTGTCCAGAGTGCTGGCAAACCCAGGAAACAGCCAAGTTGCAAGAGTTGCAGCTGGTTTGCAGATCAAAAACTCTCTGACATCTAAAGATCCTGATGTAAAGACCCAACACCAACAGAGGTGGCTTGCAATTGATGCCAATGCTCGCAGAGAAGTCAAAAATTATGTATGTTAAAACTTAGCATTTCTAGTTCTACTTCCTAGTCCTGCTTATTTATCAGTATGGATGTTTTTCAGTAGTAAATGCATCTATTGGATATCTTTATTTGAATACTTTTTCTTCAATTTACTATTCTCTTCCTGTTTGTTCCCAAGCTGAGAAAAGTATCTCTTACAACCTCTAAAGGATGGGAGGTGTGCCTTATTTTAGGAGTGATACAGTTCAATATTATGTTTTTGTTCAACCTCAAAAATCGTACAGGAAGACACAACAGTCCATTGCTTAGTGCTAACAGTATTGCAACTTTGTGAACTTGCCTACTGATATGATGATCTTCTTATCTTCACAGGTTTTGCAAACCTTGGGTACAGAAACCTACAGGCCCAGCTCAGCATCACAGTGTGTTGCTGGCATCGCCTGTGCAGAGATCCCCATGAATCAGTGGCCTGAACTTATTCCTCAGCTAGTAGCCAATGTTACAAATCAACACAGCACAGAGCATATGAAAGAATCAACATTGGAAGCCATTGGCTATATTTGTCAGGATATTGTAAGTGTTGCCTTCAACATAGTGTTCAAATGATGATGCTCTTTCCTCTTGTGCTTGTTATCCTCCTGCTCTCCATGGCCTAGTTTGAATCAAACACTCTACAATGGGCTCAATCCCCAGTTTTGTTAATGGAGTCAGGGAGCAGTGCACAATTGTAATGTTCCTAAACATGTTTAAATTTTTCTCACAAGATTGTAGCTGATTACAAATTGAGTATTGGAGGCTTGATCTGTCAAGCCAACTGGAGTCCTAGCATTTGTTCTCCTGGAGTATAACTATGCATAAGTACTGTTGTTTGAGGGAACAAAGCAAATTAAGTCTTGCCACTTCAGTCAGGAAGCATGTACAGAACAAGAAAAATGAGCCACCAGTTTTATGCCCAGTTTTTCTATCATTCATTCTACTCTGATAAATGCAAATTAATTTCATCAGGAATTGTACATCTACCCTTGGAAGAGATTCAAAGATTCTGAAGTATATAGTACTTTGGTAGGTTCCATCTAGCCCACCTATCTCTGTGCTGGAGGCTGGAACAGAGGACTGAATTCAAGTTAGTCCTTGAATTCATCTTTCTGTGCCCAAATAACATGCAAATCCCCAGAAAGTAAAATACTCAGTGACTGACATGAGGTGTGGTGATAAACCACCTCTGTTCTACTTGGGAATGCTTGGGTTTCTCAGTTTAGACAACATAGTAGGGTTCTCTTTTGACCTGGTTGTGCATTTCATGGGAATTCAGGAATAGTTTACAGTATTTTTTTTCAGGATCCAGAACAGCTTCAGGATAAATCCAATGAGATTTTGACTGCCATTATCCAGGGCATGAGGAAAGAAGAGCCAAGTAATAATGTGAAATTAGCGGCTACTAATGCACTCTTGAACTCTTTGGAATTTACCAAAGCAAACTTTGACAAAGAGGTAAGTGGTCACATTTGTGGTATGAGGAAATAAATGGGTTGAAAAGGAAACCAATGGAATAATCATTGTCTGTGATGAGAAGCCATGTACCACACTGAGTTCTGATGGACTCCCATTTTGGTTGAGACTTGGATTTGTATGTGTTTAGAACTTGCTTTGAAAAACTTACTCCTTTTGTATTTATTCAAGTCAGAATAATAAACATGTCTTAATTTTCAGTGACTCAGCTGTGACTACATACAGGATTCTGATAGCATAAGTTATCTTGTATGCCCCTGTTTGGAGATCAGTTTAATATATAGGGAATTAAACATTAGGGTATATAGTGTCAGCAATTTGCTTCCTAGGTAATATTTTTTCTTATACCAAGTTTGTACTTTTGAGTCTTAGAATGTGATATTGCCAGTAGATCATTTCCTGCCATGGAATATGCATAACCTATTCAATTGGCTTTGTAGCATTTTTCTGATCTATTTCAAGCTACAGCCAATTGTATTGTCTTTATGAATAAAATCAATATTTGCACAAGTGTCCAATGATCAGTTCATAATAGTGAATCAGTATGTGGCAGGTATCCTAGAATCAATATGGGCATTGTGGGAATATCTAGAGAATAATTTGATGAGGATCCAGCTTCAGTGTTTTCTCTGAAGTGCTGATAACACACTAGATCTTGTTTTTTCTCTAATTGGAAGTAATATTAATAGATTAATTAGATTAATTGCTACTTACAAAAGAAAGTATTCAAAGGTAAAATGAGTATAACAAACAAGACCCAAACATTTTGCATATAAAAAATAAAATTTTCCCAGTTATGGGAGACTGTGGGTCATTCATAAAACTTCTCTTGAGATTTAAGTAGTACAGTCAATTTCTAATTTATAAATTAGAAGTCTTGCTTTTAAGCATTCATTTCTAAATTCTATCTGCTTATCTTCAAAAAGATACCAAAATGTAAGCCCTACTATAGGTCTCATATATTGATTGTGCTAAAGTCTAATGAAACACTGGTGATCTTTGTAGAGTCTGTACAATTCACCTCTAGGCAAGGTGGGTGGCACATTAATAGCGGATACCTTTTTTGGCAATAAGGGTTTAATTTACTGTGCTGTAAAACCATGTACCACACTGCTGTGCTGAGGCATAGGCATGGTTACTGAAGTAAGGAGGGTGCTGGGAAGTTGGGACAGGTAGATCAACAGTGTGGAGGAAGACGGAAGAGAAAGATCAGTGCTCATCAGCCTTACCCTACTCACCCCATAAATATGCTCTGGAATTTCTTCAGATTTTGTTCTCTCAAAATTCAGAACAACTGAAATATTTGCTTTTGGTTTGAAACAAACCATAAGTTTGTGCACATTCCTGTTCAATGAAATGTTCCATTTTCTGCTATAGGGAACAAAACTTGATAACTGTTAAGTTTTTTGCTCCTTTGTTTTTCATCATAAGATGAAATGACAGTTAAGCACTGTGCTTGTGTGAACAAAACAGAAGCAATGGCTTTATTTCAAGGTTGCCATCAACAGCATAATTGCAAAAATACTTCTTTGACTATTGGTTAGAGGCTTTTTTTCTAATACATGTACAGTAATTGCACAGTGAATACTTTTCATTTGACATTTAACAGTTCAGTAGCATAGCAACACATCTTCAATGCATTAGGCAAACTGCTTACAAAGTTTTAAGAAACAGAACAAAGTTTTGTTTTAATTGGATAGAATGTCCTTAAGAACAACATAGCAAGATAAATGTCTGCTTAATGCCCATGCATAGTGCATAATTTTGCATTTGGCAAACTTGAAAAAGAAAATGCAACAGACCAAATTATATTACAAATATATTACTTTAACCACCTTCTGTATAGAAAGTAATTTAAAGACTGAAGGAAGCTTATCTGATACGACACTATCATGGTAATAAAGTACTAATCTGAATTAGTTCTTTGCATCTTTTGTCCTACTGATGACTAGTGACATTAGGAATAGGGATAACAACCAAAAGTCTCCTGTTTGTTTCTTTAATTCTGCTTTCCTCTGATTTTTCTTTCTTTCATCAAAATGGTAAAGATGCAGGGATTCTAAGTATATGTAATTTCTGCATTAAGTCCTTGCTTAATGACACCTCCCTTAGTGACCATTTGAAGGTATGACAGACTTCCCAAAAGCTACTTACGACCCAGTTCCAGAGTTCCAACTGCTGCACACACACCTGTGGTCACACAACCACATTTCAGGTGCATGGCAACTGGCTCACCTTTACAGCCAGTTGCAGTATTCCACGGTCACATGACCACAATTTATGGTGTTTTTTGCCGGTTTCTGGCAAAAATCGCACATAGGAATACATGGAGTCACTTAACCACAGTGGTCGCTTAACGATTGCCACCAAAAAAGTCATAAAATCAGGACCAGTCATGTGGGTACCTCAACTTATGACCATCATGACTTATGTCAGGTATTCTGGGCTCTGTTACGGTCGCAAGTTGAGGACTACCTGTAAACCTGACTTGGCTTTTTGGTCCTTAAGCATCTGTCTGTAGATACTCTCAATGAGCTTGGTTCTACACACACATGTATGCACTATTAAATGCAGACCCCAGTGAATGAACTGGGTGATTCCAAGAAGAGTTAATTCCAACTTTTATCTTGCTGGAGTTGCATCTCCCAACATATAGGCTGCAGAAAAACTTTTTAGTAACTAAAATAGGTTTTGTACATGAAAGGGCTAATGTTATAGATTGGGGAATAAATAACAAAAATATGGTAAACAGAACAATGCATAGCAAATTTTTGGTGAAAAAGTACAGTTCTGAGGGGGGGGGGAACCTTAGAATTTTGTGAATATTTGTGTGTTTTCATCACTGGCTGATAACCATAGCTTTATAATTTATACCAGAGCTTTATAATTTATAAAGGATTCTGAATGAACAAATAAAACTCAAGTGCAATGTGTGTTTAATTTATTCCATAAAGAAATTAATCCAATCTGAGATTTGCCTCCCTGTCTAATTTATTAGTTAAAGGGATAAATAGGGCCAGATTTTGAACATTTGGGGCAGCTCTACATCATATTTTTCTCAAAAACATTGACTTTTTTCATCACTGAAACTTTCAGCACACATCCTACTGGCACATGCCTTGCTCAGAAGAATGTCTGATGGCTTCAGTAAAGACATCATTTAATCTGTTTAATCTGGAAAATGTTGTATGCTTTCTGAAACACTGGGGCTTCAGAAACCTTCATCATGAAATTAATTAGAATAATACTGAATCTTCCCAAAAGCCATCCAGTCAGAATTGCCCATGAGCAGCAAGTCACAAGCCCAAAACAACCCTTGGGATCTGCAGACCTCTTAGCTTGACTAAAGCTGGTGTTGATAACTCTAACAATTTTTTAATTAAAAATTTTATACCACCCATCTCCCCTATAAGGTGACTCTGGGCAGATGGGTAAGAACAGAATTCATGGAAATCTAGCAAGGTGGAAGCCACTGTTTACCAAGAAGATTATTGAAGCCTATCTCAAATTTGCCAGCAAGCACTTGGAGGGATGTTCTGTAGATACATTAATCATAAAATGTGGAGCTTTTTATGTTTAAATGTTTATATATAAGCTAAAAAGTATGAATTCTACAGAAGAATATCAGACTGTCCATCAGCTAAATCTGAAGTACACATGGATGATGCAGTAAAATAGTGATCCTGAACATACAAGCAAGTCTACAAGAGAATGCATGAAGAAAAATAAATTCATTATTTTGGAATACAGGTAGTCCTTGACTTACGACCAGTCGTTTAGCAACCATTCAAAGTTACAACAGACCCCCCAAAAGGCACTTATGACCCGGATTCAAAGTTCTGACGTTTATGGCCGTTTGCAGCATCTTACAGTCATGTGACCGCAATTTACAATGTCTTTTGTTGGAAACCACCATTTCTGGTTTCGGGCAAAAAACTCCCATTGTGGGCAATGGGTTTGCTTAATGACCATGGTGATTTGCTTAATGACCAAAAATGGGTTGTCACATGATGACCCACTTAATGACTGGCATGAGATATGACCATAATTCTGGGCTCAATTACAGTCATAAGGACTACGTGTAGCTGTGTCAGAATCACCCTAGAAATGTAGCAGAGCATAAAATGAGAAGTTTGTCCTAGAAACCTTTTAAGTGTTAATGAATTGAAGCAATTTGCCATGGAGCAATGGGTCACAGTTCCTGCACACCAATGTGAACACCAGTAACAGGAAATGTTTGGCTGCAAATGAGGGCATTACTTTTTTATACTGGTACATTATTACTTTTTCATATAACTATTCCAACTAGAGACAGAAGGGTTTATGAGACACTTGCAAGCCTGAGTAGTTGAGGCTGACTTGTAAAAAGCACTTCTCCTTTGCCTCAAGTAGACCAGTTGTTTTTAACTACCAAATCCTGAGAAACTAAGTTTATGTGCTCTCATCTGTCAAGAGAAGGGTTTGCCGCTAGTCAGTTTCTAAAATCATCTTATGAATCTACCAAATGAACTAGAACCAGCATAAAATGGTTCTGATCCTGCAATGAGTCATGTGTGCTTGTTTCTTGAACTTTATGAAGATATATTTCCCACAGTATAATTGACATGGCTAGAAAAATGGTGATAGGGTAAGCAGATTGTATGAATTACAAGGAATTTCAGCTACTGTCTTCCTATTGGATTTGGGTTTTGTTTTACCATCGGTGTACTGCTAAAGGACCTAAAATATGAATTAAAATCAATTTTCAAGTTAATTAAAAATGAAATAAAATTTCTTGATTGTCTAATGAGCAATTTAAACTTGTCAGTTTATCCAAACAATTTTATATTGTGGCTATACAGACTTCTTAGTGATATCTGTAATAAACTAACTCTAAAATTATTTCAAGCTAGAACTTTAAATTGTTTCTGGTAGACTCAAGAATTTTACACTTTCAGAAAAGGAGTGTGGTTGAGATGACTAAGTACTTATATGGAAGATGCTGCCATACTGCAGTCATGTATTCCTCCATCAAGCAACTATTTGAAGGGGACTTTTACATTGGGCTTGCTTTGTAAAATAAATCAAAGTTGTGTATTTAATAGGAGTCATGGAGAAGCTCTATCTGTATAGTTGTTAGGAGTCAAAAAGAACTTGATGGCACATAATCAAAATCAAATCATTGCATACCAGAGGATTCTAGCAGGAATATTATATATTCTGTTGACCATTATATTTTAATTTGCAGTGTACTTTATACCTTTTGGACCTAATTCTGCATTTTTTTTATCCAAAAATTCCAGTCTGAAAGGCACTTTATCATGCAAGTAGTCTGTGAAGCGACACAGTGTCCTGATACTAGGGTAAGCCCAAAACTGTTTTCCAGCAATCTGTAAGTCTGGGTGTATGGAAAGTATAAGGCTGTTTCCCCCCAAAAAATGACAAAAGCTTTTAACTGATTTTTTTTACCAATATTTTATACTGTGCTATCAATATATTCAGTACTTCATGGAAGCAAAAACAAAATTAGATATCTGTCACAAAAGAGATTAAAATACAACATAAGAGAAAGATGGCAAGGAATGACACACGTTTCAGGTATGAAAGTGAGGAGATTCATTTTGCATCTTTAGCTTGGTTTCAATCTGAGTGACAAAAGATTAATTATATACATTAAAAAATTACATAGAGGGCAAGGGTTTTGAGGAGGTCTTTGGTAGAATGAAAAGGATTGGCATGATCAGTGAGTGAAGCAAGAAAGATCTTGGCCATAACAGTTGCTTTTTATAGGTAATAGTGGATAGGTCTCCTGTTGCTATAATGTCAGAAATAGTATAGGAGGGTTATTTTTCTGATATTTGATGAGTTCAATGCTTTACAGTTCTATTATCTTTTAAACTTTAGAATTAGGAACAAACTGTTAAAATATTTTGTCAAAGTAATTTGAATACTAGGTTTATTTCATGTGGTAGATAAGCCATTAATGATTTCTTATTTGCCTGCTGTGCTGTTGTTCCTTTGCTCTTATATTTAGGTGCGAGTAGATGCCTTACAGAACTTGGTGAAGATTATGTCCCTTTATTATCAATACATGGAAACTTATATGGGTCCTGCACTTTTTGCTGTAAGTACTGTGGGATTTGAGATTGGATAATTATGTGCTTTAAATTAGTGTATTGTCTTGGTGGAGCAGAAAACACTGGTTTAACACTGCTTTTGTTTTTCTAAAGATCACAATTGAAGCCATGAAAAGTGATATTGATGAAGTGGCTCTGCAAGGTATAGAGTTCTGGTCAAGTGTCTGTGATGAAGAAATGGACCTGGCTATAGAAGCTTCAGAAGTGAGTTAAAGAGTTGCCAATACTACATTTTCTGAATCCACTAATTATGGTAGTTCAGGCTTACAGCAGTCTTTACTCTATGACACGGGTGTCAAACTCACCGCCTCATGTGACGTGTTGTGACGCATCACACTTTTTTTGCATTGCCGGAGCTGGGGTGGGCGTGGCCTCTGCATGATGCAACCAGCCCACGAGCCGGCAGTTTGACACCCCTGCTCTATGATGAGACATGCACCACCACACTGACTAAAGTGATGCATAAATCTATAACTCAAGGTTACTATGAGCATTTTTTGCACTGTACATTTGAAGGATTCTAGGTAGATTTTCACATATATAAGTATTGTAATAGTACCCTATTTCTGCTGCATTTAACTTCTGTTTCTCCTAATGTGCTCAACTGCTACTTTCATGTTTTTTGACAATCATGCCTTGCAGCAGACCACATACTAGCTGCTCTCTTTCTACCAGCATTTGCAGATCTTAAAAATTCTCAATCCATTTCCTAGATAGACTACTTTTAAAATCTGTACTCCGTGTAGGGTTCAGTAAACATAATTTAAGTTTCAAGCTGGCAGAATAGCATTGCCTGCTTATAAATGTACATGCTCATATTCTCCTCCCCAACCACACACATTTTTTATTATTGTAGGTATTCCTTTTGCATGTGTCCATAAATACATTGAACAACTAAGGGACATGACACATTCTCGTCTTACTCCCTAAGTTTGAGCTATTCACTAAGCATTCTATATATTCTAATGTATGCTTTATTTCAATCATGTAGCTTGTTTACTGCATTTAACAACTGACTTTCAATTCCATTTTCATGCAAAATATTCATGATTCAAGCCTGTTTATTTTATCATATATAATTCCATTCTTCAGCATATTGCTATAACTCCTAAATAAATCTGTAACATATCACTATCATTCCCAAACATATAACATGGAGGCTGAAGGAGCCTGGATGGGGCACAATGGGCTCCAATTCAATCCAAGCAGGACAGAGTGGCTTTGGGTATTTAGTCTGCCTGGGAACAAGGTTCTTCTATCTTTGGTACTGGATAGGGAAATACTACCCATCTGAGGGTCCTTTTGGACTTGTGGCTCCTGGTTGAAGAGCAGGTAGCAGCTGTGGCTAGGAGGGCCTTTGGCTTATATAGCAGTTAAGGGACATGCCTGAAGTATTATAGAGGTATTATCAATTGAAGTGGAATATACACTGTACTGTGTTTTAAATGCTTGTCTGATACATCGATCACAATCCCATGATATGCTTAGCCACACTGTGATTTTATGTGGCAAATCATGTGAACTCCGATCACAGATCAGACTTCAATCTGTATAACCATTGTTTGATTCTGGTTAATCCAGTATGCCTGGAATTTGCTGGTTTTTAATAGTCAGCACACTCTATCAGAAGGGTTCTTAGTACAGGTAATGCTCAAGTTACAAATGTAATGGAGCCTGTTGGGTAAGATGTGCTGGGTTGGAGAAGTTTATGCTCTGAGCAAAGTTCAACTTTTGAGCACGCGAGCATGCTTTTCCACCCCTTCCTTCTGGATTGGCGTTTGAGGGCTTAAAAGGGACATCTCAAGCACGGGAAAATCAGGGAAGTCCAGGCAGTTCAAATGAATATAAAGGTTTATTGCAAGCTTATGCTCTCTACAAGAATCTGAACTACTAATGGTCAAAGCAAATAGGCAGTAGATCAGCGGTTCTCAACCTGTGGGTCGCGACCCCTTTGGGGGTCGAACGACCCTTTCACAGGGGTCGCCTAAGACCATCAGAAAACACATATTTCCAATGGTCTTAGGAACTGAGACACTGCCAAAGCTGCCGCCGCCGCCTCAGGAACGCGCAGTGGACGAGCCAAGGAAAGGAACTGAATGAGAAGAGGGTGCGTGCCCCCCTGGGTGTTTGTGTGTGCGTTTGTGTAGAGTTGCTATTTTCAACTCCCAATATTACGAAGAAAAAAAAAGATTGACGTGAATAAAATGTGGAAGACAAGCGCTGTGTGTGTGTGTGCGCGCACGGGCGGTGTTAATCATATTCTTTCCCTCGTCACGCGCCTTGAGCCGCGACGCCAATAACCGTCTGCTCTCAGTTCGTGACGAGCGGGGCTTTTCTCTCTTTTTCCATCCCTGCTTCGAGCGAAACGTTGAAAACCGTACGACACCGAGAGGCACGCGTCCCGCTGGCAAGGCTTAGGGGAAGCGCCAGGATCAGCACCCCTTTCTGCCTGATCGGTGCTTCTCCTAGACTGGGAGAGCTCAGGGGAAGCGCCAGGATCAGCGCCCCTTTCCGCCTGATCAGTGCTTCTCCGAGGCCGGGAGAGCTCGGCCCCTTTCCGCCTGATCAGTGCTTCTCCGAGGCCGGGAGAGCTCGGCCTCTTGCCACCTGATTGGCGCTTCTCCGAGGCCGGGAGAGCTCAGGGGAAGCGCCAGGATCAGCCCCCCTTTCTGCCTGATCGGCGCTTCTCCGAGGCCGGGAGAGCTCAGGGGAAGCGCCAGGATCAGCTCCCCTTTCTGCCTGATTGGCGCTTCTTCCGGAGCTGATCCTGGTGCTTCTCCTGAGCCCCGAAGAAGCACCAATCTCCTGGAAAACGGCATTGATCCCAGTGCATCTGCTGAGCCCTGAAGAAGCGCCTATCACCTGGAAAGCAACATTGATCCGGGCCAGCGCACTCACACACACACAAACACGTGCGAGCAGTTACAGCTGAAGGCGTTTCAGCCTTCAACTATGGCTCCCAGTCCTCTGGCGCCTCATTGGCTCAGGCCAGCTGTCCGTCAGAATCTACGTCCCGTGATTGGCTGGCTCCCTCAATGCGTCCCTCCCTTGCAGAAAGGGTTTGGCTCTTCATGCCGGCTTGCCCCCTCGCGGGGCTCCTGATACTGTAGGCCCCGCTAGCCGGGAAGGCGCACCGGAGTCCCAGCTGCCGGTAAGGTGATCGACCCACTCCTCTCCCATTGCCCACTCTGCCCGGCTCGAGCCTGGCTGGAGCAGCCTTGGTGCTTCCAAAGGTGGCCACTTCAAAATCACACGAGCAGCCCTCGGCTGCTCCCTTCCCCTCCGCGCCTCCAAATCGATCCCCAATCGGAGAGAGAGAGAGAGGGAGGGATGGAGGAAGGGAAGGAGGAAGAGAGGGATGGAGAAAGAGACAGAAAGAGGGAGAAAGAGAGGGAGAGAGAAATAGAGAGGGAGAGAGAAAGGGAGAGAGGGAGGGAGAGAAAGACAAAGAGGGAGAAAGAAAGAGAGGAAGAGAGGGAGAGAGAAATACAGAGAGGGAGAGAGAAAGAGGGAAAGAAAGGGAGAGAGAGAAAGGGAGGGAGGGAGAGAGAAAGAGAGAGGGAGAGAGAAAGAGAGGGAGGGAGAGAGAGGGAGAGAGAGAAAGAGAGGGAGAGAGAAAGGGAGAGAGAAAGAGGGAGAAAGAAAGGGAGAGAAGGAGAGAGAAATAGAGAGAGGGAGAGAGAGAAAGAGAGAGAGGGAGAGAAGGAGAGAAATAGAGGGAGAGAGAAAGGGAGAGAGAGAAAAAGAAAGGGAGAGAGAGAGAAAGAAAGAGAGAAAGGGGGAGAGAGAAAGGGAGGGAAAGAGGGAGAGAGAAAGGGAGAGAGAGAAAGAAAGGGAGAGAGGGAAAGAGAAATAGAAGGGGAGAGAGAGGGAGAGAGAGAGAGAAAGAAAGAGGGAGACAGAGAGGGAGAGAGAAAGAGGAAGAGAGAGATTAAATTAGTAACATGGTTGTTAAGTGAATCTGGTTTGCCAACTAACTTTGCTTGTCAGAAGGTTGCAAAAGGTGATCACATGATCCTGGAACAATGTGACCATCATAAATATGAATCAGTTGCCAAGCATTGAAATGTAAATCACATGACCCTGGGGATGTTGCAATGGTCATAAGTGTGAAAAATGGTCATAAGTCACTTTTTTCAGTGCCGTTGTAACTTTGAACAGTCACTAAGCAAACTGTTGTAAGTGAAGGACTACCTGTACTTTATCACTTTTTCCATTTTTTTTTGGTCAAGTTTTTGACACCTCGCTAGGTGACTTGTACTCGAATGTTGCCATATTCTAAAAGTGGTACAATCGGTGAAAAGGTTGAAAAGCCCTG